>NW_026778124.1:0-36889 GCF_028023285.1 Balaenoptera ricei | reverse complement strand
AAAGAGAACTCCAGAGAGAGGGCGCCCCAAATTCTGTGCATCCACTCTGCTCAAGTCTCTGGCTGATGCTTAGCCACGTGTATGGGGGGCAGGTGTGAATTCAGTTACCACTGCTAAGGGCAACACTGCACTGAGGTTTACACTGCCAGCAAGCATTTTGCAGTGTGTGATTTGAGTCCCACCAAGTTGATTGCTTGTTAAAGCGAATATAATCAACGTTCTTCAGTGGTATATAGCAGAATCCAGAATCTCAACAATATAAAAGGACAGGATACAATTCACAATTGTTTAAAATGTATAGAAACATGCAAATGTGACCCAATCTCAAGAGAGACGACTACCAAGAACAACCTGGAGATGATCTTACCAGACAAGGATTTAAAGCAGCTATTACGGCTGTGTTCAGTGAAATCAAGGAAAATATGTTTCCTGTGAACAAAAAGATTAAAAAAACTCAACGTATAAAAATTATTCAAAGAAACAAAATGGAATTTCTAGACCTGAAAATTACAGTATCTGAAAAGTTCACATAGCTAGTAAGTGATAGAACTAGGGTATGAATTTATCTCCATTGGGCTCTGAAGTCTATGCTTTTAAGCTCTTTACTATGGAGTATCCATGTAATAAGAGGAGAGCAGTGGGAGAGCCTAAGGGGATGTCACTACTAAAGCAGTGGGAAGAAGAGGAGGAGGACCCCATGGAAGGCTCTGGGAAGATACAATCTGGGAGATAAGAGGAAAATTAGGAGAAAATAGTTACAGAAGCCATGTGTATTAGTCTCTATGGCCGCTGTAACAAATGACTCCAAGCCTGATGGCTTAAAACACCATGAACTTATTATCTTAAAGTTCTTGAGGTAAGACTTCTAAAACTTAGTTTCAATGGGCTAAAATCAAAGTTTTGGCAGGACTGCATTAATTCTGGTGGCTCTAGGGAGGAATCTATTTCCTTGCCTTTTCTAGCTTATATTTTTGGCTGGTGGCCCATGCTCCATCTTCAAAGCCAGCAACATACTATCATGTTACATATTCACAGGCTCTGTGGAATAGGATGTGGATGGTTTTGGGGTGCCACTATTTGGCCTACTACATCATGGAAGTGTAGAGTTTTCAGTAAGATGTTGTTGACAACATCAGTTGAAAATCAGAGAAATCTAGTTGAATAAGGACTGAAAAGTGTACTTTGGTTTGACAGGAGCCTGGTTTTCCTGCAAACCAATCAATATTATTTTCAGCCTATCTTATATATACATACTAATCCATAGATTCACACATATTTTACATTGAAAAGACTTTATTATCTAAGGAGTTTTCGGTATTTATTAGTTACTCCAAAAGTGGTGCTCAATATTTCTTTTATACTTATATTTAAATATATTTAATATTCTTTTATATTCTTATTCTTCTGGTATTTTGGTTCATGTTCACTACATCTAAAAGACTTATTTGTTCATGCTCTTGGGCGGATAGGCCAAGGATCAAAAATTAAGAGTTAATGTTGCATCCACCCTGGTTGAGTTTTATTTTCATCCTGATTTTTTTCCATTTGCTTTCTCTTCATTAAAGTGAATTGGGGTAGTGTGGAGGAAAAAGGAAGGGTTGGCAAACCTTGCTGTGGCTCATATAATATAGATTGTATTCTGTACATTATTAAAAATAGGTTTCTCAGATGGCTGGGCTAATGATTCACTGGGGAAAAAATTGAACTTTACTTAAACACTTGATATTGTTCATCCATTTTCAAATATGTTACTGCTCTACACAGTCTAAGTCTCCATGGAAATACAGAATCAAACAATTAGGATATAAAATTGTGATTACACTTTTCAATACTCTCGGGGCAGTAGATATCTGCCTCTGAAGAGACCAGAGCTAAAGACTGAATGGGGCTACTTTTTAATAAAGAAAAATAATACCACACTCAAACAGTTTTTGTTTTTGTGTCAGCAAGATGCCTGCCTAGACTGTAGTAAGGAATCAATAAATTTTATATATTGATAATGTTAAAAGTCATGTAGAGACACATAAAGCACAAGCAACAAAATAAAAACAGGTGGGACTACAACAAACTAAAAAGCTTCTGCACAGCAATAGAAACAACAAAGTGAAAAGACAACCTATGGGATGGGAAAAATATTTGCAAACCATATTCTGTGATAAGGAGTTAATACCCAAAATATATTAAGAGCTCATGCAACTCAGTAGCAAAAACCAAATAATCAAATTAAAAATGGACAAAAGACCTGAATAGACATTTGTCCAAAGAAGATGTATGAAAGGCCAACAGGTACATGAAAAGATGCTCAGCATCACTAGTCATTAGGGAAGTGCAAGTCAAAACCACAGTGAAATATCACCTCATACCTGTAATGACCATCACCAAAAAGACAAAAGATAACAAATACTGGCGAGGTTGTGGAGGAAAGGGAATCCTTGTGCACTGTTGGTGGGATTGTAAACTGGTACAGCTACTACGGGAAACAGTATGGGGGATCCTCAAAAATTAAATACAGAACTACCGCATGATCCAGCAATTTCACTTCTGGGGGTATATCGAAAGGAAACGAAAACACTAACTTGAAAAGATATCTGCACCTCCCATGTTCATAGCAGAATTATGATAGCCAAGACACGAAAAACTGCCTAAGTGTCCATTGATGGATGAATGGATAAAGAAATTGTGGAATATCTGTATAGTGGAATATTATTCAGCCATTAAAAATGAGGAAATCCTGACATTTGTGACAACATGGATGGACCTCGAGCATATAATGTTAGATGAAGTAAGACAGAGAAAGACAAATACCGTATGATCTTATTTGTGGAATCTAAAACAACAACAACAAGAACAAAAACAAACTCATAGGAAAAAGAGATCAGATTTGTGGTTACCAGAGGTAGAGGGAGGAGGAATTGGAGGAAAGCAGTCAGAAGGTACAGACTTCCAGTTGTAAGATAAATAAGTACTACGGATATAATGTACAGTATGATGACTATAGTTAGCACTGCTGTATGATATACAGGAAAGTTGTAAAGAGAGTAGATCCTAAGAGTTCTCATCACAAAGAAAAAATGTTTTTTTCCCCTTTTTAAAAATTAATCAATTTATTTGTTTTTATTTTTGGCTGTGTTGGGTCTTCGTTGCTGTGCGTGGGCTTTCTCTAGTTGCGGCGAGCGGGGGCTACTCTTCGTTGCAGTGCGCGGACTTCTCATTGTCATGGCTTCTCTTGTTGCGGAGCACGGGCTCTAGGCGTGCAGGCTCAGTAGTTGTGGCTCATGGGCTTAGTTGCTCCACAGCATGTGGGATCTTCCCGGTCCAGGGCTTGAACCCGTGTCCCCTGCATTGGCAGGCAGGTCCTTAACCATTGCGCCACTAGGGAAGCCCTTTTCCCCCTTTTTTGCTTTCTCTTTTTATTTTATCTACGTGAGAGGACGGATTCTAACTAAAGTTATTGCGGTAATCATTTCACAATATATGTAAGTCAAATCGTTATGCCGTACACCCTAAACTTACACCATGATATATGTCAATTATATCTCAATGAAACTGGGAAAAAGTAATTAGGGCCTATCATGCATGCAATATAAAAATACACTTAAATTTCCCTTGAAGTTTAAATTCCAGAACCATATCAATCTTCTATTTTCATAACAGTAATAGAGTATAAAATGAAAGTACCTTCTTCATAATCCTTTTTTTCCCCTGAAGATAACCACAGCTAAGATTGGCTTATATCCATCTAGAACATCATGTATAAAAAATATTTTTCCATAAACAGAATCATATTACAGACTATTGTATCATCTTCTACAACTTAATCATATATGGTTAAAAAAAATAAGGACACAAAACGTCCAAAGGAAGAGAATCCAGGTTTAATTGAGCAGGGCTCTGGCTCAGATTTTCTATAATTCTCTTGACTCTGTTCTCTCTGTTTGTTTGGTTCTTAGGCTAGTTTCCCTCATGATTACAACAGGGCTGTATCATCATATCAGTGATGATATCCAAATTCAGCATCATCTCTGGGCACACAAAGCAGCTGACTTTCTTTGCTTTTGTTTATAAGAGTAAGGAGATTTTCCCAGAAACCTCCTGGTAGACTTCCCCTATGCCCACTGTCACATACTCATTGCCCAGATTATTAACCAGCAAGGGGAAATGTGGCCAACACAACTGGCTCAGAGCATGGGGAGGGAGGGAAGAAAGGATACCTCTACAAAACTGGATTGTTTTGGGAGAAAGAGGAGGGTTATACATGTAAATGAACGTTGGACGATTCCTAACGTTCTTTGCTACGATATATAGCAGACGTGGAGTTGGTACCCTTAAGCCTTATTTGGAAGTATTTATTTAGATTTGAGATCCTCCAGGTTCTTAAGCCAAACTAGATCTAGCAAGTGAAATCCTTACCTAGGAATAGAAATCAAAGTCTATGCTCAGTGGTCTCTGAAGCTGGGAAATGGAAAACCCATGTCTCTTGTCCACCCAACTGATTCATGCAGTATTCATTCCACGAAAGTGTGTTGAGTTGCTATTGTGAATTCTGGGCTGGTGATACAGGGATAAATAAGAAGGCATCCTTGCTCTTGAGGAATTTAGTGATCTAATAGTGAAAAGAAAAGGTAGATACACCATTGAATGTGGGTGAAGTGTGCTTTTGATAGTAAACAGTCCAGTGAGAGTACAGAGGAGGGAGCTCTTAAGTACTTTCCCATCACTACCTCCCCTATATGAAGGCACACATCCTATCATAAATGGCTGAGGTCCTCTACAGGTAAAAACAGTGAAAAGTTTAATGGATTAGTCTGTTTATAGTGTTGGCAAGAAGATGTTACTAGCTATTTATGTTGCAACTGAAATTCCCAATTAACTACTAATAACTTAACATTTTAGTTGAAGAGGCTGGGTTCTATTTGCCTTGCTGTTCACGAACATCCCTAGTAAAGCATAAATACTGCTTTTTGGGAACGGGGCTCTAAAGCTAATAAATTAACACATTTACTGACTGGGTGTGTTCGTTAGCCAGCATCTTGTCTAAAGCCTGTGTACATAATCATGTACCTGTCTTTCATCTGTGAAACTGGTGCAGTGATTTAGAAGGTGAATGGGATGATTATCTCCTAAAGGGCATATAGCTAAAAATATTCACTGAGCAACAACTATTTATCTACCACTTATGTGAATGTGGACATTTGTCTATGGTTGAGATATGCATCCTCTATTTGTAGACGTTTTCTGTTTTACTGTCTTTCTGTCCAGAAAGACTACTTCCTACTCTGAAGCTAAGTATACTACATACTGCTGTGTATTTGAATGATGTGGCTTCCAGAGACACCAGCACCAAACTCAATAAGGAGGTCAATTTAATCAACATGTAATTTAATCACCGTGCCAGCATTATGCACTGTTTTAGATTATGACTCTTGAATGTATAGATTATTCTATTCTATTAGTATCATTCAATTTGAACATCTTCCTCAGATTTTTTGATATTTAAAATAAAAAATATTTTTCACGTGTAAATATTTGATAACAAGTGAATCAGAGAGTAAATTTATGTGCTAGATTGTTCCTGAATTTACCAGTGATTTAAAGATATTCGTAACCTATTGAGCCAAACAGCCTCTAATTTTTATTCTCTTAAAGTAAACTGTATTTTCTTAAAACAGTCTAGTCTAATTTGACAGAATACATCCTCTTTCACTACTTTTTATCAAATACCACTTCCCCTTACTTCCTCGACCCCCTCACTAGCACTGTTTTTTTTTTTTTAAATCACAAGGGGATTTTTCTCTGATATTTACTGTGGACCCTCGTTGAGTTCCTGGTGATAAATCTCACAGTATTGTGAGAGGCCCCATGATTGGATGCCCCTTGAGTTTTTTGTTTTGTTTTTTTACATTTATGGCTGTGTTGGGTCTTCGTTTCTGTGCGAGGGCTTTCTCCAGTTGCGGCAAGCGGGGGCCACTCTTCATCGCGGTGCGCGGGCCTCTCACTATCGCGGCCTCTCTCGTTGCGGAGCACAGGCTCCAGACGCGCAGGCTCAGTAGTTGTGGCTCACGGGCCCAGTTGCTCCGCGGCACGTGGGATCTTCCCAGACCAGGGCTCGAACCCGTGTCCCCTGCATCGGCAGGCAGATTCTCAACCACTGCGCCACCAGGGAAGCCCACTAGCACTGTGTTTCTTACCTTGCTTGAGTTGTCTCCAAAGCATTTCTTTCCTTCTGACATACTATATATTTCTGTTTTTATTTTTATTTTTAAATAAGCTGTCTATCCCCATTAGAGTGTAAATCCCATGAGTGCAAAGTTTTTGATCTGTTGTGTTCACTGGCTTTACCAGTAACACCTAGGACAAAGCATGAGATGAACTAGATAATGAGGAAATATTTGCTGACTTGAGGGATTGCAAAATAGAATATATAAACCAAAAATTAAGGGGCTGAAAAGTGCCCCAAATTCTGTGTCTACTACTATGGTGACAGTTTTGAACCTAAGTAGAACATTGACTGTTCAGTGCAGCTATTTTTCACCTTTCCCTTCTCTATTGCGAGAGAAAAGAAACATATTCAGAAGGGAAAATGAGAAAATAACCTTTTGGGGTTAGATAACCATGCATCCTTGTTTGTCTGGCACAGTTCAGGTTAACACCTGTCCCAGCTTAATTCCTATTATCCCCCTTTCACTGTCCGCAGTGCCCCAGTCTGGGTGAGAAACGAAATGGCCATCCCCAGTCATGGTACCTTGGCGAATCATATAAAAGTTTCAGACGTGTTCCCCAGAAAAAATACAGGTAATTTCTACACATACAAAATCTTTCATACACTTTGAGATTTGAGGACTTAAAAGGAATCCAAGCCACTCTTTTGACTTGTAGCCACACACTCTCAGAATCTATACTTCTTTGCAACTAATCTCAGAGCTGTGAGAGAAAGACAGCGTCCGGTGGGATCTGTATAACTTCGAGACCAGATGGAACATTCTGACAGCGTGAGGTCAGTACTGGAGGTATGACCAGATGTGACTTCTCTGACTTCTGAGATAATGCTGATGCCGTTAGCTCTAAGACCCCAACAGAGCTGTGGTCGAGTTCTTTACTGGAACAGGAAACCTTAGAACTGTCCTTAGACCATTGACAGAGTAGTACAGAGAGCAGCACACCCAGGGCACACAGAATGGGCTCCGTATTGTAGCGCACTGATTTCCATAGTTCTGGAGACAGTGAGCCTGGTGTGAGATAAGAAGAACCTATTGAAATGGTTGCGTGATCTGACATGAGAGAAAAGTGTCCCAATGAGAGTAGACAGTGCAGACAGAGAGAGAGAGAGAAGCGATAGATAAATCACAGCAGAGACAACAAACGAAGCAACGTTAGGCCAGCAAAATTTAATGCTTCATAAGCTGGAGTTACTTGCATTTGTTCACTCTACAGATGTACCATGAGTAACTTATGTTCCAAGCTCTGTGTAGAAGAAATGGTGAGGGAGAGCCTGAGGAGATAGGGGTGTTTCTTCCAGGACAGGACTTAAGTGGAATCTGTGCATTATAATATAAACTATAAATCTGGGGGAGAAGTGAAGGATTAAAAACGAGATTCCAGGGGCAAAGATAAAAACTGAGATTATCTTTACACACCCATGACCTGGAGATTTTGTTTTGTTTTCTTTCTAATGGTATTAGTGTGTATAACAGTTATGAGTAGGAAAATGGATTATATCACGTATTTAATCATGAGATATAGTCTCTGTACTTCCAAAATGGATTTGAGGTGAATGCTACATAGTTATTTAAATTCAGTAAATTTGTAGTTAGTTTCACCATAAGGAGTTTTTGGTTCCTTTGAAAACTATTCAAGAATTGCTTAAGACGAAATCTGTGCACCAGGGGATTCAGCCAAGAATTAGATCACCCTCATGGTGTTTTCTCAAGGACTGTTTTGATTATGGCTTCTTTCTAGGTTGAACTGTTGAACAACTGTTCTCTGAGCAGATTGTTCCTAATTTAATTGTTGCTAAGTGAACAATCAGTTTTCATGAAGGAACTTAAGCTTTAGTTTTCCTTTATGTCTAGCCTTAGTCAGCTTTTCATTCTGTCCATTCTCTATCCAAATTGGACTCACTCCCTGAACATGCTCTATTTTCCCCAGGTACATTACTCATATTCTTACCACACTAATTCCTCAACTTAGAATTCTGAGCCATTCAGAAGTTTACCCTATCCTTCTATGCTTATGTCCAAGAAGGTGTCTTCCTTGAATTTTTTCATAATCCTTTCCACCAGAAGTAATATTTCTACTCATGGATCCATATCACTGGGTTTTTAAGTTTTTCTACATTTCTCTCATTTTATAATAATTATTTGGTATGTATTATATATAATTTATTTACATTAGAATATGTTTTTTTAGAGCAGTTTGAGATTTACAGAAAACTGTCGGAAAAAGTCCCATAACCTTTCCCCTCCCCTACATCCTTTATTATTATAATACCTTGCATTAGTGTGATATATTTGTTATAATTGACAAACATTATCACTCAGAGCTCATAGTTTACATTAGGGCAGATATTGACAAATCATTATCATTCAGATTTCATAGTTTACGTTAGGGTTCACTCTTTGTGCTGTACATTCTAAAAGTTTTGACAAATACATCCATTACTGGTGTTGTACAGAATAGTTTCACTGCTCTAAAAGTCCTGTGTGCTTCACCTCTTCATGCCTCCCTCCCTTCTAACCACTGATCTTTTTACTGTCTCTCCATAGTTTTGCATTTTCCATAATGTCATACACTTAGAATCATACAGTATGCAGCCTTATTATTCTGGCTTTTTTCACATAGTGATATGCATTTAAGCTTTCTCTGTGTCTTTTCCTAGCTTGATAGCTTGTTTCTTTTTATTACTGAGTAATATGCCATTGCCTGGTTGTACAGCAGTTTGTTTATCCGTTTACCTATTGAAGAATATCTTGGTTACTTCTAAGCTTTGGCAATTATGAATAAAGCTGCTATAAACTCACGTGCAGGTTTTCATGTAGACATAAGCTCCCAGCTCCTTTGGGTAAATACTAAGGAAAGAGATTGCTTAGTCATATGTTAAGAGTATGATTACTTTTGTAAGAGACTGCCAAACTGACTTTCAAAGTGTCTGTAGCATGTGGCATTCCCTGAATGAATGAGAGTTCCAGTTGCTCCACATCCTCATCAGCATTTGGTGGTGTCAATTTTTGGATTTTAGCCATTCTCACAGTTGTGTAAATGGTAATAACTTATTGTTATTTTAATTTGCAAGCTCCTGATGACATATGATGTAGACCATCTTTTCATATGCTTATTTGCCATAATGTCTTTTTTTGTGAGGTGTCTATTGAGATCTTTTGCCAAATTTTAAATTGGGCTGTTTATTTTCATATTGTTAAGTTTTTAAAATTGAAGTATAGCTGATATACAGTGTATTAATTTCTGCTGTACAGCAAAGTGATTCAGTTACATACATACACACACACACACACACACACACACATATATATATATATATATATATATATATATATATATATTCTTTTTCATATTCTTTTCCGTTATGGTTTATCACAGGATATTGAATATAGTTTCCTGTGCTATACAGTGGCACATTGTTATTTATCCATTCTCTATATAATAGTTTGCATCTGCTCATCCCAAACTCCCAGTTTATCCCTCCTCCATCCTCCCTCCCCCTTGGCAACCACAAGTCTGTTCTCTATGTCCGTGAGTCTGTTTAGTAGATAAGTTCATTAGTGTCATGTTTTAGGTTCCACACATAAGTGATATCATATGGTATCTGTCTTTCTCTTTCTGACTTGACTTGACTTAGTATGATATTCTCTAGGTCCATCTATGTTGTTGCAAATGGCATTAGGTCATTCTTTTTTGTAAGTGAGTAGTATTCCATTGTATATCATATTGTTGAGTTTTAAGAGTTCTTTGTCTATTCTGACTACCAGTCTTTTATCATATGTATATGTTTTGCAAAGATTTTCTCCCAGTTGTGGGTTGACTTTTAATACAGCTAACAGTGTTTTTCACAGAGCAGAAGACTTAATTTTCATGAAGTTCAACTTAACAATTTTCCTTTTATGGATCATGCTTTTGGTGTTGTACCTAAAAAGTCATTGCTAAACCCAAGGTCACCCAGATTTTCTCCTATGTTATCTTCTAGGAGTTTTACAGTTTTGTGTGTTATATTTAGGTCTGTGATCCATTTTGAACTCATTTTTGTGGCAGGTTTAAGATCTGTCTAGATTCTTTTTTTTTTTTTTTAACATCTTTACTGGAGTATAATTGCTTTACAATGTTGTGTTAGTTTCTGCTCTGTAACAAAGTGAATCAGCTATGTGTATACATATATCCCCATATCTCCTCCCTCTTGCCTCTCCCTCGCACCCTCCCTATCCCATCCCTCTAGGTGGTCACAAAGCACCAAGCTGACCTCCCTGTGCTATGTAGCTGCTTCCCACTAGCTCTCTGTTTTACATTTGGTAGTGTATATATGTCAATGCTACTCTCTCACTTCATCCCAACTTACCCTTCCCCCTCCCCATGTCCTCAAGTCCATTCTCTACGTCTGTGTCTTTATTCCTGTCCCATCCCTAAGTTCATTAGAACCATTTTTTTTTTTTATTTTTTAGATTCCATATATATGTGTTAGCGTATGGTATTTGTTTTTCTCTTTCTGACTTACTTCACCCTCTACAACAGACTCTATGTCCATCCACCTCACTACAAATAACTCAGTTTCATTTGTTTTTATGGCCGAGTAATACTCCATTGTATGCATGTGCCACATCTTCTTTATCCATTCATCTGTCAGCGGACACCTAGGTTGCTTCCATGTCCAGGCTATTGCAAATAGTGCTGCACTGAACATTGTGGTACATGACTCTTTTTGAATTATGGTTTTCTCAGGGTCTATGCCCAGTAGTAGGATTGCTGGGTCATATGGTAGTTCGGATTTTAGTTTTTTAAGGAACCTCCATACTGTTCTCCACAGTGGCTGTATCAAATTTACATTCCCACCTACAGTGCAAGAAGGTTCACCTTTTCTCTACACCCTCTCCAGCATTTATTGTTTCTAGATTTTTTTGATGATGGCCATTCTGACCGGTAAATGGTGATACCTCATTGTACTTTTTTTTTTTTTCCATAAAGACTGCTGTATTGCTGCACGACAGTCATGAAGCTCAGCTGCACAGGGCCCTTACCACACCGCGCAGAGGCTGGTTCACGGGACCTTGTGATCCTGTTAATGGGCCTCTCTGTTGCAATTAACACAGGCCGCAGGGACCACAAGTTCCCCTCGGCCCTTCTGAAAATGTTGGGGAGTGTTGGTGCAGGAAGGGAATACACGCTTTCTGCATTTGTGCCCTGCACGGCGGCAGCCGTTGCTGTTGGGAGCCACTGTGCTAAACCTCTTAGGTCATGTTTCCCTTCAGTTGTTCTGACTACCTCCAAGCGCTCCACGGCTGCACGCTTGTCTCCCTGGAAAAGGCACAGCCCCCATTCTGTGCAGGGACGACGCGAAGCAGAGTGTGATGCATCTCTCTGGAGCGTCAAGTTTATTAACTAGAGTTGGAAGAACCCAGGAGTTCTTGGAACAAGAACTATCCCCCTCCCCCACCAACACGGAAGACAGAAGAGTGGGGGAGGGGAGGGGAGACGTGCCCCAGGAATGACAGTCCCGTCTCTCAAGTCTCACCCAGGTGGGGGTTGAGGGGCAGACCTGCAGCCACGGTGGCCTCGCTTTCGGTCGCCCGGGCTGCTCCGGACCATCCTCTGAGCTGGCCAGGGTCTTGGATACGATGCTTCTGAAGGCCGCGCAGAGAACACACTCCTCTTCCCCTGCACCGGGCCCCAGGGAGCGCGGCGGCCTGACCTTCCTGCCTCGGTCATGCATGGGGTTCACATGGGCTCACTTTATTATGACGCCTCATGCTGGGCAGCTTGCAACAAAGATGTTTCAAAACAAAGTTCCAGATTCTCCCAGCCACCCCTTGCTTTTTCTGGCTCTGGCCAGAGAGAGTGGATGAGGACACACTGTCAGGCTGCCCAGCGTGGGAGGACCTTCCAGTGTTGGACACACCCAGGGGGCAGCTGCTTCCCTCTGGGGCTCCAATCCTGCTGCTGCTGGAGGTGGATGTCCCAGTGCCACACTGGGGGGCTGGGCTGGGGGTGGCAGTCCTCGCCTCCAGGCTGGGTGGGGGACAGGCAGACTCACCGCTCTTCTGCCCCGCCTGCTGGTCTTCCTGCAGCTGCACGTTTTCTCCCTGGTAGAGCCACCTGCTTTTCAGGGGGGACACCACAGGGCTCGGAGAAGGCTCAAGTTCACTGCCACAGAGGTCCCCGCAAGAGAAGGGCTTCAGAGTTATGATGGAGACCTCCACCTTGGGTTTCTTGGAGCTCACACTGCCTGTCCCAGTGTCCTGGATCTGGTCGCAAGTCAAGCCCCGAGTCCTCACCATTGTCACCTCCAGGTCCTCTCCACAGGGTGGCTGGAGTGGCTCCTTCTGGCCCATGTTGACCCATGGATGCCCCATGAGGTCAGGTAAGGTGCCTCTGTCACTGGGGTTGAGGACGATCATTTTTTGTAACAGATCCCTTATCTCCAAAGACAGATAAGGTGGGATGGGGTACTGCCCTTGTAGGATTTGCTTCCGCAGGTCCTGGAAGTCTTTTCCCGCAAAGGGCCGGGACCCAGTTACCATGGTGTAGAGCACTGCTCCCAGGCTCCACACGTCCACCGCAGGGCTGCTGGAGCTCTGCCCCAGGAGGAGTTCCGGGGCAGCATAAGGGTGTGTGTCGCAGATCGTGTCCAGTTGGCCAGTGTCATCACACTTGTTGCTGAGGCCAAAGTCTGTAAGTTTGATATTCATGTTGGAATCAAAGAGGAGGCTCACTGGCTTCAGGTCCCGGTGCACGATGCCCCTCTGGTGGCAGTGCTGCAGGGCGGAGAGCAGCTGCCGGAACGGGCCGCGGGCCTGCGCCTCTGTCATACGGCCATGGATCTTCAAGTAGCGGAACATGTCCCCCCCCCTGAGGTACTCCATCACCACGAAACATGTCTCCTGTGTGTCAGTCACCCCCAGCAGTTTGACAATATTGGGGTGATTCAGAGCCTTCAGACTGCACACTTCCCGGAAAAGTGCCTGGGCACTTGAGAAGCTCTGACGCCTTTTCCTTATGACCTTCACAGCCATCCGTGTCCCGGTCGGAACGTGCCGGACCAACTTCACTTTACCGAAGGTGCCTTCACCGATGGTGTGGAGCATCTCGAAGTCATCAATATGAGCCTCCTTGCCAGCAGATTTGGCTGTGAGGCCCTGCATCCTGGTGATCTGCTAACTACACTGACTGACAGCACTACCTAGCAACGCTAACTACGCTAACTAACAATGCTAACTGTACTAACAGGGCTAAGTGTGCTGTCTCTACTAACAACGCTAACTACGCTAACTGTACCAACAGCGCTAACTAGTACTAACTACACTAACTATGCTAATCAAGTATTAACTACACCAACAATACTCACTATGCTAACTGTAGAAAGAACAATGACACAAATAAAAAAGAGTAGAGAAAAGAGAAACGAAAATCAACAAAATGGCAGAAACAAGGAAAACACAAGCTAACTGTAGGTCCAAGGCCGTCAGGTCACCAAAAGCAGCTTCCTGGGCTCTAAGGACCAAAAACCTGGGCCCACCTTTCTCTTTCATAGGGCTCTGTGAAGTACATCACAATGGTGCACTCTGAGGTCAGAGCAAGAAATGGACCCATCACCGCTGGGGATACACCACAGTGGTTTTCTCACTTTTTGAGTTCAAGGCCCCTTTACACTTAGGAAAAAGGATCCCAAAGGAATTTTTCTTTACGTGTGTTATTAGATATTGGTATTCACTTTGTTATAAATAAAAATCTGCAGGATACTTCAGTGGCCTTTTTATTTCTAGTTTGAAAATGTGTAATAATTTTAGAGACCTCATAACGTCTACACTTGAAATGTTCAATTCCTTTTCCTTAAATTCTGGTCTCAAAATAACGTTACAACTTAACTGACTTCACGATACTATACAAAATGTTCTGTTGCCTAAGACATGATACGGTACATTATGAAAGTCTATGAAGCTGAGAGAAGGTTTGCCAGGAAGGTCATTGAGCAGATTTCTCATCAGGAGCCTCGGAGGCCAGATGGCATGACTCAATATACTTGAAGTGTTGAAGGAAAGAAACCGTCAACCAAGAATCCTATATCTAGCAAAACTTTCCTTCGAAAATGAGGGAGAAATCAAGACATTCCCAGTTACTAAAGAGTTGAGAGAGTTCTTAACCACCAGACCTGCCTGCCACAGGGAGTTCTTCAGGTTGGAGTCAAGGACCCTGGACAGTAGCTCAAAGCCTTATGAAGAAATAAAGACCTCTGGTAAAAGTAGACAGACGGGCGACGAGAAAAGCTAGTACTGTTGTAACTTTGGTTTGTAGCTTCCACTTTTTGTCTTCTATTTGATTTAAGAGACTAATATATAATAAAACACACACATACAAATCAAAAAAAAAAAAAAAGATCACCTCTTCACTTAGAAAAGTTACTTCACCCCCACTTTAGCCTAACTTTGGGAATTCCCATCAACAACATTCTTCTTTCCACTGTAGGAAGCAACGCTGCCAGAAGCTATGGCAAGCAGAGCCTCTTCTAAAATGCCTTTGATGACTGCAGCAACATGGATGCAACTAGAGATTATTAAGTGAAGTAAGTCAGAAAGAGAAAGACAAATACCATGTGGTACCACTTACATGTGGAATCTAAAGTATGGCACAAATGAACCTATCTATGAAACAGCAACAGACTCACAGACATAGAGAACAGACTTGTGGTTGCCAAGGAGGAGGGGAGTGGGAGAGGGCAGGGCTGGGAGTGTGGCATTAGCAGATGTAAACTATTATATATAGGAGGGATAAACAACAAGGTCCTACTCTACAGCACAGGGAACTAGAGTCAATATCCTGTGATAAACTGTAATGGATTTGCATTTCTCTAATGATTAGTTATGTTCAGCATCCTTTCATATGTTTTTGGGCAATCTGTATATCTTCTTTGGAGAAATGTCTATTTAGGTCTTCTGCCCATTTTTGGATTGGGTTGTTTGTCTTTTTGTTATTGAGCTGCATGAGCTGCTTGTAAATTTTGGAGATTAATCCTTTGTCAGTTGCTTCATTTGCAAATATTTTCTCCCATTTTGAGGGTTGTCTTTTCATCTTGTTTATGGTTTCCTTTGCTGTGCAAAAGCTTTTAAGTTTCATTAGGTCCCATTTGTTTATTTTTGTTTTTATTTCCATTACTCTAGGAGGTGGGTCAAAAAAGATCTTGCTGTGATTTATGTCGAAGAGTGTTCTTCCTACGTTTTCCTCTAAGAGTTTGATAGTGTCTGGCCTTACATTTAGGTCTTTAATCCATTTTGAGTTTATTTTTGTGTATGGTGTTAGGAAGTTTTCTAATTTCATTCTTTTACATGTAGCTGTCCAGTTTTCCCAGCACCACTTATTGAAGAGGCTGTCTTTTCTGCACTGTATATTCTTGCCCTCTTTATCAAAGATAAGATGACCGTATGTGTGTGGGTTTATCTCTGGGCTTTCTATCCTGTTCCATTGATCTGTATTTCTGTTTTTGTGCCAGTACCATACTGTCTTGATTACTGTATCTTTGTAATATAATCTGAAGTCAGGGAGCCTGAGTCCTCCAGCTCCGTTTTTCTTTCTCAAGGTTGCTTTGGTTATTCGGGGCCTTTTATGTTTCCATACAAATGTGAAATTTTTTGTTCTAGTTCTGTGAAAACTGCCATTGGTAGTTTGATAGGGATTGCATTGAATCTGTAGATTGCTTTGGGTAGTATAGTCATTTTCACAGTGTTGATTCTTCCAATCCAAGAACATGGTATATCTCTCCATCTGTTGGTATCATCTTTAATTTCTTTCATCAGTGTCTTATAGTTTCCCGCGTACAGGTCTTTTGTCTCCTTAGGAAGGTTTATTCCTAGGTATTTTATTCTTTTTGTTGCAGTGGTAAATGGGAGTGTTCCTTAATTTCTCTTTCGTATTTTTCATCATCAGAATGCAAGAGATCTGTGCATTAATTTTGTATCCTGCTACTTTACCAAATTCATTGATTAGCTCTAGGAGTTTTCTGGTAGCATCTTTAGGATTCTCTATGTATAGTATCATGTCATCTGCAAGCAGTGACAGCTTTACTTCTTCTTTTCCAGTTTGGATT
Source organism: Balaenoptera ricei (assembly GCF_028023285.1). Lineage (NCBI taxonomy): Eukaryota > Metazoa > Chordata > Mammalia > Artiodactyla > Balaenopteridae > Balaenoptera > Balaenoptera ricei. The sequence goes on along the minus strand of NW_026778124.1, from coordinate 20,592 downwards.
CCTTTTCTTCCTTTTTCTTCTCTGATTGCTGTGGCTAAAACTTCCAAAACTATGTTGAATAATAGTGGTGAGAGTGGGCACCCTTGTCTTGTTCCTGATTTTAGAGGAAATGGTTTCAGTTTTTCACCATTGAGAACAATGTTGGCTGTGGGTTTGTCATATATGGCCTTTATTATGTTGAGGTAAGTTCCCTCTATGCCTACTTTCTGGAGAGGTTTGAATCATAAATGGGGGTTGAATTTTGTCAGAAGCTTTTTCTGCATCTATTGAGATGATCATATGGTTTTTTTCCTTCAGTTTGTTAATGTGGTGTATCACATTGATTTGCATATATTGAAGAATCCTTGCATTCCTGGGATAAACCTCACTTGATCATGGTGTATGATCCTTTTAATGTGCTGTTTGATTCTGTGTGCTAGTATTTTGTTGAGGATTTTTGCGTCTGTGTTCATCAGTGATATTGGTCTGCAGTTTTCTTTTTTTGTGACATCTTTGTCTGGTTTTGGTATCAGGGTGATGGTGGCCTCATAGAATGAGTTTGGGAGTGTTCCTCCCTCTGCTATATTTTGAAAGAGTTTGAGAAGGATAGGTGTTAGCTGTTTTCTAAATATTTGATAGAGTTCTCCTGTGAAGCCATCTGGTTCTGAGCTTGTTTGTTTGTTGGAAGATTTTTAATCACAGTTTCAATTTCAGTGCTTGTGAAGGAACAACTTGGTCTCATTAGACAATTCTTTAGAATTCTATTAGAAACTAGTACTTGCCAGGAGGAGTATGCATAATATGTCCAGAGATATTCCTAATATTTTTATGTTTCAGTTTACTGAAATGGTTTATTATTTTATATGAACTCCTAAGAGTGTTTCATATTTCTAAATTATATACTGTCTTGTAATTACAAAATACCACTGTGACTTAATTATTAATAGAGAGATACATCAGACTCAGACATGTTCAGTTTTTATGAAAAATGAAGTTATAGAATATGGAGTATTATTATACAGTTGTACCATTCTTCTAATAAAACCTCTGCTTTTTTAAAGCATGTACTCTGAGAGTATTCAAAAATGCATCAAGAAGTAACCAGCTAAATTTACTGGTAAATGAGGTGTTTTTTATTTTTAATACATTTTTTTAAACATTGAAGCACCATAGATGAGTTTTTTAAAAATACATTTATCAAACATTGAAGTATCAATTTCAGGCAAGTAATTGCATTTAAGATCATTTTATATAAATGCAAGAGTAGAAGTTGAAGTTCAAGAAGTTGTGTGCTATATTCCATGGGGGTTAAGCATACAGATTCTAGAGCAAACTCCTTGAGTTAAATTCTTGGTAATCTTAGGAAAGCTGCTTAATGTTTCTGTACCTCAGTTTTCTCATCTATAAAGTGGGGGAAAAAATAGTGTCCCCTTCATAGTGCTGTTGTGAGAATCTAATAAGTCCATATAACTAATGTGTATAGAACATTCATGGCACACAGGAAGCACTATAGCTATGCTGTTATCTTCTTATCGTGTTTGCTTTGGGAATGCAAATGTTTGCTCCAGACCAAATATTTGGTCCAAATATTAAAATCATATTTGGCCCAAGTATTAAAAAACATATTTGGTCCAAATACTAAAAGCAAAACAAACAAACAGCAATAAAACCCCCAGTTACCTCAAGGCTCCAGAGAGTTGAGCAAAAGCAGACGTATTCCGGAGAGGAGTCAGACTTGGAAAATGGAATTGGTGCCAGTGACTTTTACATTTTTTAAGGCTTTTAGCCTGGAGGCTGACAGAAGTCAGTGCTGTGTGGTAGTGAAAACTCTAAAAGAACATGCACAGTCTCTCGGAAGACAGAAAGTCAAGGAGGGATCCTGGAAAAGAGAACTCCAGAGAGAGGGCGCCCCAAATTCTGTGCATCCACTCTGCTCAAGTCTCTGGCTGATGCTTAGCCACGTGTATGGGGGGCAGGTGTGAATTCAGTTACCACTGCTAAGGGCAACACTGCACTGAGGTTTACACTGCCAGCAAGCATTTTGCAGTGTGTGATTTGAGTCCCACCAAGTTGATTGCTTGTTAAAGCGAATATAATCAACGTTCTTCAGTGGTATATAGCAGAATCCAGAATCTCAACAATATAAAAGGACAGGATACAATTCACAATTGTTTAAAATGTATAGAAACATGCAAATGTGACCCAATCTCAAGAGAGACGACTACCAAGAACAACCTGGAGATGATCTTACCAGACAAGGATTTAAAGCAGCTATTACGGCTGTGTTCAGTGAAATCAAGGAAAATATGTTTCCTGTGAACAAAAAGATTAAAAAAACTCAACGTATAAAAATTATTCAAAGAAACAAAATGGAATTTCTAGACCTGAAAATTACAGTATCTGAAAAGTTCACATAGCTAGTAAGTGATAGAACTAGGGTATGAATTTATCTCCATTGGGCTCTGAAGTCTATGCTTTTAAGCTCTTTACTATGGAGTATCCATGTAATAAGAGGAGAGCAGTGGGAGAGCCTAAGGGGATGTCACTACTAAAGCAGTGGGAAGAAGAGGAGGAGGACCCCATGGAAGGCTCTGGGAAGATACAATCTGGGAGATAAGAGGAAAATTAGGAGAAAATAGTTACAGAAGCCATGTGTATTAGTCTCTATGGCCGCTGTAACAAATGACTCCAAGCCTGATGGCTTAAAACACCATGAACTTATTATCTTAAAGTTCTTGAGGTAAGACTTCTAAAACTTAGTTTCAATGGGCTAAAATCAAAGTTTTGGCAGGACTGCATTAATTCTGGTGGCTCTAGGGAGGAATCTATTTCCTTGCCTTTTCTAGCTTATATTTTTGGCTGGTGGCCCATGCTCCATCTTCAAAGCCAGCAACATACTATCATGTTACATATTCACAGGCTCTGTGGAATAGGATGTGGATGGTTTTGGGGTGCCACTATTTGGCCTACTACATCATGGAAGTGTAGAGTTTTCAGTAAGATGTTGTTGACAACATCAGTTGAAAATCAGAGAAATCTAGTTGAATAAGGACTGAAAAGTGTACTTTGGTTTGACAGGAGCCTGGTTTTCCTGCAAACCAATCAATATTATTTTCAGCCTATCTTATATATACATACTAATCCATAGATTCACACATATTTTACATTGAAAAGACTTTATTATCTAAGGAGTTTTCGGTATTTATTAGTTACTCCAAAAGTGGTGCTCAATATTTCTTTTATACTTATATTTAAATATATTTAATATTCTTTTATATTCTTATTCTTCTGGTATTTTGGTTCATGTTCACTACATCTAAAAGACTTATTTGTTCATGCTCTTGGGCGGATAGGCCAAGGATCAAAAATTAAGAGTTAATGTTGCATCCACCCTGGTTGAGTTTTATTTTCATCCTGATTTTTTTCCATTTGCTTTCTCTTCATTAAAGTGAATTGGGGTAGTGTGGAGGAAAAAGGAAGGGTTGGCAAACCTTGCTGTGGCTCATATAATATAGATTGTATTCTGTACATTATTAAAAATAGGTTTCTCAGATGGCTGGGCTAATGATTCACTGGGGAAAAAATTGAACTTTACTTAAACACTTGATATTGTTCATCCATTTTCAAATATGTTACTGCTCTACACAGTCTAAGTCTCCATGGAAATACAGAATCAAACAATTAGGATATAAAATTGTGATTACACTTTTCAATACTCTCGGGGCAGTAGATATCTGCCTCTGAAGAGACCAGAGCTAAAGACTGAATGGGGCTACTTTTTAATAAAGAAAAATAATACCACACTCAAACAGTTTTTGTTTTTGTGTCAGCAAGATGCCTGCCTAGACTGTAGTAAGGAATCAATAAATTTTATATATTGATAATGTTAAAAGTCATGTAGAGACACATAAAGCACAAGCAACAAAATAAAAACAGGTGGGACTACAACAAACTAAAAAGCTTCTGCACAGCAATAGAAACAACAAAGTGAAAAGACAACCTATGGGATGGGAAAAATATTTGCAAACCATATTCTGTGATAAGGAGTTAATACCCAAAATATATTAAGAGCTCATGCAACTCAGTAGCAAAAACCAAATAATCAAATTAAAAATGGACAAAAGACCTGAATAGACATTTGTCCAAAGAAGATGTATGAAAGGCCAACAGGTACATGAAAAGATGCTCAGCATCACTAGTCATTAGGGAAGTGCAAGTCAAAACCACAGTGAAATATCACCTCATACCTGTAATGACCATCACCAAAAAGACAAAAGATAACAAATACTGGCGAGGTTGTGGAGGAAAGGGAATCCTTGTGCACTGTTGGTGGGATTGTAAACTGGTACAGCTACTACGGGAAACAGTATGGGGGATCCTCAAAAATTAAATACAGAACTACCGCATGATCCAGCAATTTCACTTCTGGGGGTATATCGAAAGGAAACGAAAACACTAACTTGAAAAGATATCTGCACCTCCCATGTTCATAGCAGAATTATGATAGCCAAGACACGAAAAACTGCCTAAGTGTCCATTGATGGATGAATGGATAAAGAAATTGTGGAATATCTGTATAGTGGAATATTATTCAGCCATTAAAAATGAGGAAATCCTGACATTTGTGACAACATGGATGGACCTCGAGCATATAATGTTAGATGAAGTAAGACAGAGAAAGACAAATACCGTATGATCTTATTTGTGGAATCTAAAACAACAACAACAAGAACAAAAACAAACTCATAGGAAAAAGAGATCAGATTTGTGGTTACCAGAGGTAGAGGGAGGAGGAATTGGAGGAAAGCAGTCAGAAGGTACAGACTTCCAGTTGTAAGATAAATAAGTACTACGGATATAATGTACAGTATGATGACTATAGTTAGCACTGCTGTATGATATACAGGAAAGTTGTAAAGAGAGTAGATCCTAAGAGTTCTCATCACAAAGAAAAAATGTTTTTTTCCCCTTTTTAAAAATTAATCAATTTATTTGTTTTTATTTTTGGCTGTGTTGGGTCTTCGTTGCTGTGCGTGGGCTTTCTCTAGTTGCGGCGAGCGGGGGCTACTCTTCGTTGCAGTGCGCGGACTTCTCATTGTCATGGCTTCTCTTGTTGCGGAGCACGGGCTCTAGGCGTGCAGGCTCAGTAGTTGTGGCTCATGGGCTTAGTTGCTCCACAGCATGTGGGATCTTCCCGGTCCAGGGCTTGAACCCGTGTCCCCTGCATTGGCAGGCAGGTCCTTAACCATTGCGCCACTAGGGAAGCCCTTTTCCCCCTTTTTTGCTTTCTCTTTTTATTTTATCTACGTGAGAGGACGGATTCTAACTAAAGTTATTGCGGTAATCATTTCACAATATATGTAAGTCAAATCGTTATGCCGTACACCCTAAACTTACACCATGATATATGTCAATTATATCTCAATGAAACTGGGAAAAAGTAATTAGGGCCTATCATGCATGCAATATAAAAATACACTTAAATTTCCCTTGAAGTTTAAATTCCAGAACCATATCAATCTTCTATTTTCATAACAGTAATAGAGTATAAAATGAAAGTACCTTCTTCATAATCCTTTTTTTCCCCTGAAGATAACCACAGCTAAGATTGGCTTATATCCATCTAGAACATCATGTATAAAAAATATTTTTCCATAAACAGAATCATATTACAGACTATTGTATCATCTTCTACAACTTAATCATATATGGTTAAAAAAAATAAGGACACAAAACGTCCAAAGGAAGAGAATCCAGGTTTAATTGAGCAGGGCTCTGGCTCAGATTTTCTATAATTCTCTTGACTCTGTTCTCTCTGTTTGTTTGGTTCTTAGGCTAGTTTCCCTCATGATTACAACAGGGCTGTATCATCATATCAGTGATGATATCCAAATTCAGCATCATCTCTGGGCACACAAAGCAGCTGACTTTCTTTGCTTTTGTTTATAAGAGTAAGGAGATTTTCCCAGAAACCTCCTGGTAGACTTCCCCTATGCCCACTGTCACATACTCATTGCCCAGATTATTAACCAGCAAGGGGAAATGTGGCCAACACAACTGGCTCAGAGCATGGGGAGGGAGGGAAGAAAGGATACCTCTACAAAACTGGATTGTTTTGGGAGAAAGAGGAGGGTTATACATGTAAATGAACGTTGGACGATTCCTAACGTTCTTTGCTACGATATATAGCAGACGTGGAGTTGGTACCCTTAAGCCTTATTTGGAAGTATTTATTTAGATTTGAGATCCTCCAGGTTCTTAAGCCAAACTAGATCTAGCAAGTGAAATCCTTACCTAGGAATAGAAATCAAAGTCTATGCTCAGTGGTCTCTGAAGCTGGGAAATGGAAAACCCATGTCTCTTGTCCACCCAACTGATTCATGCAGTATTCATTCCACGAAAGTGTGTTGAGTTGCTATTGTGAATTCTGGGCTGGTGATACAGGGATAAATAAGAAGGCATCCTTGCTCTTGAGGAATTTAGTGATCTAATAGTGAAAAGAAAAGGTAGATACACCATTGAATGTGGGTGAAGTGTGCTTTTGATAGTAAACAGTCCAGTGAGAGTACAGAGGAGGGAGCTCTTAAGTACTTTCCCATCACTACCTCCCCTATATGAAGGCACACATCCTATCATAAATGGCTGAGGTCCTCTACAGGTAAAAACAGTGAAAAGTTTAATGGATTAGTCTGTTTATAGTGTTGGCAAGAAGATGTTACTAGCTATTTATGTTGCAACTGAAATTCCCAATTAACTACTAATAACTTAACATTTTAGTTGAAGAGGCTGGGTTCTATTTGCCTTGCTGTTCACGAACATCCCTAGTAAAGCATAAATACTGCTTTTTGGGAACGGGGCTCTAAAGCTAATAAATTAACACATTTACTGACTGGGTGTGTTCGTTAGCCAGCATCTTGTCTAAAGCCTGTGTACATAATCATGTACCTGTCTTTCATCTGTGAAACTGGTGCAGTGATTTAGAAGGTGAATGGGATGATTATCTCCTAAAGGGCATATAGCTAAAAATATTCACTGAGCAACAACTATTTATCTACCACTTATGTGAATGTGGACATTTGTCTATGGTTGAGATATGCATCCTCTATTTGTAGACGTTTTCTGTTTTACTGTCTTTCTGTCCAGAAAGACTACTTCCTACTCTGAAGCTAAGTATACTACATACTGCTGTGTATTTGAATGATGTGGCTTCCAGAGACACCAGCACCAAACTCAATAAGGAGGTCAATTTAATCAACATGTAATTTAATCACCGTGCCAGCATTATGCACTGTTTTAGATTATGACTCTTGAATGTATAGATTATTCTATTCTATTAGTATCATTCAATTTGAACATCTTCCTCAGATTTTTTGATATTTAAAATAAAAAATATTTTTCACGTGTAAATATTTGATAACAAGTGAATCAGAGAGTAAATTTATGTGCTAGATTGTTCCTGAATTTACCAGTGATTTAAAGATATTCGTAACCTATTGAGCCAAACAGCCTCTAATTTTTATTCTCTTAAAGTAAACTGTATTTTCTTAAAACAGTCTAGTCTAATTTGACAGAATACATCCTCTTTCACTACTTTTTATCAAATACCACTTCCCCTTACTTCCTCGACCCCCTCACTAGCACTGTTTTTTTTTTTTTAAATCACAAGGGGATTTTTCTCTGATATTTACTGTGGACCCTCGTTGAGTTCCTGGTGATAAATCTCACAGTATTGTGAGAGGCCCCATGATTGGATGCCCCTTGAGTTTTTTGTTTTGTTTTTTTACATTTATGGCTGTGTTGGGTCTTCGTTTCTGTGCGAGGGCTTTCTCCAGTTGCGGCAAGCGGGGGCCACTCTTCATCGCGGTGCGCGGGCCTCTCACTATCGCGGCCTCTCTCGTTGCGGAGCACAGGCTCCAGACGCGCAGGCTCAGTAGTTGTGGCTCACGGGCCCAGTTGCTCCGCGGCACGTGGGATCTTCCCAGACCAGGGCTCGAACCCGTGTCCCCTGCATCGGCAGGCAGATTCTCAACCACTGCGCCACCAGGGAAGCCCACTAGCACTGTGTTTCTTACCTTGCTTGAGTTGTCTCCAAAGCATTTCTTTCCTTCTGACATACTATATATTTCTGTTTTTATTTTTATTTTTAAATAAGCTGTCTATCCCCATTAGAGTGTAAATCCCATGAGTGCAAAGTTTTTGATCTGTTGTGTTCACTGGCTTTACCAGTAACACCTAGGACAAAGCATGAGATGAACTAGATAATGAGGAAATATTTGCTGACTTGAGGGATTGCAAAATAGAATATATAAACCAAAAATTAAGGGGCTGAAAAGTGCCCCAAATTCTGTGTCTACTACTATGGTGACAGTTTTGAACCTAAGTAGAACATTGACTGTTCAGTGCAGCTATTTTTCACCTTTCCCTTCTCTATTGCGAGAGAAAAGAAACATATTCAGAAGGGAAAATGAGAAAATAACCTTTTGGGGTTAGATAACCATGCATCCTTGTTTGTCTGGCACAGTTCAGGTTAACACCTGTCCCAGCTTAATTCCTATTATCCCCCTTTCACTGTCCGCAGTGCCCCAGTCTGGGTGAGAAACGAAATGGCCATCCCCAGTCATGGTACCTTGGCGAATCATATAAAAGTTTCAGACGTGTTCCCCAGAAAAAATACAGGTAATTTCTACACATACAAAATCTTTCATACACTTTGAGATTTGAGGACTTAAAAGGAATCCAAGCCACTCTTTTGACTTGTAGCCACACACTCTCAGAATCTATACTTCTTTGCAACTAATCTCAGAGCTGTGAGAGAAAGACAGCGTCCGGTGGGATCTGTATAACTTCGAGACCAGATGGAACATTCTGACAGCGTGAGGTCAGTACTGGAGGTATGACCAGATGTGACTTCTCTGACTTCTGAGATAATGCTGATGCCGTTAGCTCTAAGACCCCAACAGAGCTGTGGTCGAGTTCTTTACTGGAACAGGAAACCTTAGAACTGTCCTTAGACCATTGACAGAGTAGTACAGAGAGCAGCACACCCAGGGCACACAGAATGGGCTCCGTATTGTAGCGCACTGATTTCCATAGTTCTGGAGACAGTGAGCCTGGTGTGAGATAAGAAGAACCTATTGAAATGGTTGCGTGATCTGACATGAGAGAAAAGTGTCCCAATGAGAGTAGACAGTGCAGACAGAGAGAGAGAGAGAAGCGATAGATAAATCACAGCAGAGACAACAAACGAAGCAACGTTAGGCCAGCAAAATTTAATGCTTCATAAGCTGGAGTTACTTGCATTTGTTCACTCTACAGATGTACCATGAGTAACTTATGTTCCAAGCTCTGTGTAGAAGAAATGGTGAGGGAGAGCCTGAGGAGATAGGGGTGTTTCTTCCAGGACAGGACTTAAGTGGAATCTGTGCATTATAATATAAACTATAAATCTGGGGGAGAAGTGAAGGATTAAAAACGAGATTCCAGGGGCAAAGATAAAAACTGAGATTATCTTTACACACCCATGACCTGGAGATTTTGTTTTGTTTTCTTTCTAATGGTATTAGTGTGTATAACAGTTATGAGTAGGAAAATGGATTATATCACGTATTTAATCATGAGATATAGTCTCTGTACTTCCAAAATGGATTTGAGGTGAATGCTACATAGTTATTTAAATTCAGTAAATTTGTAGTTAGTTTCACCATAAGGAGTTTTTGGTTCCTTTGAAAACTATTCAAGAATTGCTTAAGACGAAATCTGTGCACCAGGGGATTCAGCCAAGAATTAGATCACCCTCATGGTGTTTTCTCAAGGACTGTTTTGATTATGGCTTCTTTCTAGGTTGAACTGTTGAACAACTGTTCTCTGAGCAGATTGTTCCTAATTTAATTGTTGCTAAGTGAACAATCAGTTTTCATGAAGGAACTTAAGCTTTAGTTTTCCTTTATGTCTAGCCTTAGTCAGCTTTTCATTCTGTCCATTCTCTATCCAAATTGGACTCACTCCCTGAACATGCTCTATTTTCCCCAGGTACATTACTCATATTCTTACCACACTAATTCCTCAACTTAGAATTCTGAGCCATTCAGAAGTTTACCCTATCCTTCTATGCTTATGTCCAAGAAGGTGTCTTCCTTGAATTTTTTCATAATCCTTTCCACCAGAAGTAATATTTCTACTCATGGATCCATATCACTGGGTTTTTAAGTTTTTCTACATTTCTCTCATTTTATAATAATTATTTGGTATGTATTATATATAATTTATTTACATTAGAATATGTTTTTTTAGAGCAGTTTGAGATTTACAGAAAACTGTCGGAAAAAGTCCCATAACCTTTCCCCTCCCCTACATCCTTTATTATTATAATACCTTGCATTAGTGTGATATATTTGTTATAATTGACAAACATTATCACTCAGAGCTCATAGTTTACATTAGGGCAGATATTGACAAATCATTATCATTCAGATTTCATAGTTTACGTTAGGGTTCACTCTTTGTGCTGTACATTCTAAAAGTTTTGACAAATACATCCATTACTGGTGTTGTACAGAATAGTTTCACTGCTCTAAAAGTCCTGTGTGCTTCACCTCTTCATGCCTCCCTCCCTTCTAACCACTGATCTTTTTACTGTCTCTCCATAGTTTTGCATTTTCCATAATGTCATACACTTAGAATCATACAGTATGCAGCCTTATTATTCTGGCTTTTTTCACATAGTGATATGCATTTAAGCTTTCTCTGTGTCTTTTCCTAGCTTGATAGCTTGTTTCTTTTTATTACTGAGTAATATGCCATTGCCTGGTTGTACAGCAGTTTGTTTATCCGTTTACCTATTGAAGAATATCTTGGTTACTTCTAAGCTTTGGCAATTATGAATAAAGCTGCTATAAACTCACGTGCAGGTTTTCATGTAGACATAAGCTCCCAGCTCCTTTGGGTAAATACTAAGGAAAGAGATTGCTTAGTCATATGTTAAGAGTATGATTACTTTTGTAAGAGACTGCCAAACTGACTTTCAAAGTGTCTGTAGCATGTGGCATTCCCTGAATGAATGAGAGTTCCAGTTGCTCCACATCCTCATCAGCATTTGGTGGTGTCAATTTTTGGATTTTAGCCATTCTCACAGTTGTGTAAATGGTAATAACTTATTGTTATTTTAATTTGCAAGCTCCTGATGACATATGATGTAGACCATCTTTTCATATGCTTATTTGCCATAATGTCTTTTTTTGTGAGGTGTCTATTGAGATCTTTTGCCAAATTTTAAATTGGGCTGTTTATTTTCATATTGTTAAGTTTTTAAAATTGAAGTATAGCTGATATACAGTGTATTAATTTCTGCTGTACAGCAAAGTGATTCAGTTACATACATACACACACACACACACACACATATATATATATATATATATATATATATATATATATATATATAATATATATATTCTTTTTCATATTCTTTTCCGTTATGGTTTATCACAGGATATTGAATATAGTTTCCTGTGCTATACAGTGGCACATTGTTATTTATCCATTCTCTATATAATAGTTTGCATCTGCTCATCCCAAACTCCCAGTTTATCCCTCCTCCATCCTCCCTCCCCCTTGGCAACCACAAGTCTGTTCTCTATGTCCGTGAGTCTGTTTAGTAGATAAGTTCATTAGTGTCATGTTTTAGGTTCCACACATAAGTGATATCATATGGTATCTGTCTTTCTCTTTCTGACTTGACTTGACTTAGTATGATATTCTCTAGGTCCATCTATGTTGTTGCAAATGGCATTAGGTCATTCTTTTTTGTAAGTGAGTAGTATTCCATTGTATATCATATTGTTGAGTTTTAAGAGTTCTTTGTCTATTCTGACTACCAGTCTTTTATCATATGTATATGTTTTGCAAAGATTTTCTCCCAGTTGTGGGTTGACTTTTAATACAGCTAACAGTGTTTTTCACAGAGCAGAAGACTTAATTTTCATGAAGTTCAACTTAACAATTTTCCTTTTATGGATCATGCTTTTGGTGTTGTACCTAAAAAGTCATTGCTAAACCCAAGGTCACCCAGATTTTCTCCTATGTTATCTTCTAGGAGTTTTACAGTTTTGTGTGTTATATTTAGGTCTGTGATCCATTTTGAACTCATTTTTGTGGCAGGTTTAAGATCTGTCTAGATTCTTTTTTTTTTTTTTTAACATCTTTACTGGAGTATAATTGCTTTACAATGTTGTGTTAGTTTCTGCTCTGTAACAAAGTGAATCAGCTATGTGTATACATATATCCCCATATCTCCTCCCTCTTGCCTCTCCCTCGCACCCTCCCTATCCCATCCCTCTAGGTGGTCACAAAGCACCAAGCTGACCTCCCTGTGCTATGTAGCTGCTTCCCACTAGCTCTCTGTTTTACATTTGGTAGTGTATATATGTCAATGCTACTCTCTCACTTCATCCCAACTTACCCTTCCCCCTCCCCATGTCCTCAAGTCCATTCTCTACGTCTGTGTCTTTATTCCTGTCCCATCCCTAAGTTCATTAGAACCATTTTTTTTTTTTATTTTTTAGATTCCATATATATGTGTTAGCGTATGGTATTTGTTTTTCTCTTTCTGACTTACTTCACCCTCTACAACAGACTCTATGTCCATCCACCTCACTACAAATAACTCAGTTTCATTTGTTTTTATGGCCGAGTAATACTCCATTGTATGCATGTGCCACATCTTCTTTATCCATTCATCTGTCAGCGGACACCTAGGTTGCTTCCATGTCCAGGCTATTGCAAATAGTGCTGCACTGAACATTGTGGTACATGACTCTTTTTGAATTATGGTTTTCTCAGGGTCTATGCCCAGTAGTAGGATTGCTGGGTCATATGGTAGTTCGGATTTTAGTTTTTTAAGGAACCTCCATACTGTTCTCCACAGTGGCTGTATCAAATTTACATTCCCACCTACAGTGCAAGAAGGTTCACCTTTTCTCTACACCCTCTCCAGCATTTATTGTTTCTAGATTTTTTTGATGATGGCCATTCTGACCGGTAAATGGTGATACCTCATTGTACTTTTTTTTTTTTTCCATAAAGACTGCTGTATTGCTGCACGACAGTCATGAAGCTCAGCTGCACAGGGCCCTTACCACACCGCGCAGAGGCTGGTTCACGGGACCTTGTGATCCTGTTAATGGGCCTCTCTGTTGCAATTAACACAGGCCGCAGGGACCACAAGTTCCCCTCGGCCCTTCTGAAAATGTTGGGGAGTGTTGGTGCAGGAAGGGAATACACGCTTTCTGCATTTGTGCCCTGCACGGCGGCAGCCGTTGCTGTTGGGAGCCACTGTGCTAAACCTCTTAGGTCATGTTTCCCTTCAGTTGTTCTGACTACCTCCAAGCGCTCCACGGCTGCACGCTTGTCTCCCTGGAAAAGGCACAGCCCCCATTCTGTGCAGGGACGACGCGAAGCAGAGTGTGATGCATCTCTCTGGAGCGTCAAGTTTATTAACTAGAGTTGGAAGAACCCAGGAGTTCTTGGAACAAGAACTATCCCCCTCCCCCACCAACACGGAAGACAGAAGAGTGGGGGAGGGGAGGGGAGACGTGCCCCAGGAATGACAGTCCCGTCTCTCAAGTCTCACCCAGGTGGGGGTTGAGGGGCAGACCTGCAGCCACGGTGGCCTCGCTTTCGGTCGCCCGGGCTGCTCCGGACCATCCTCTGAGCTGGCCAGGGTCTTGGATACGATGCTTCTGAAGGCCGCGCAGAGAACACACTCCTCTTCCCCTGCACCGGGCCCCAGGGAGCGCGGCGGCCTGACCTTCCTGCCTCGGTCATGCATGGGGTTCACATGGGCTCACTTTATTATGACGCCTCATGCTGGGCAGCTTGCAACAAAGATGTTTCAAAACAAAGTTCCAGATTCTCCCAGCCACCCCTTGCTTTTTCTGGCTCTGGCCAGAGAGAGTGGATGAGGACACACTGTCAGGCTGCCCAGCGTGGGAGGACCTTCCAGTGTTGGACACACCCAGGGGGCAGCTGCTTCCCTCTGGGGCTCCAATCCTGCTGCTGCTGGAGGTGGATGTCCCAGTGCCACACTGGGGGGCTGGGCTGGGGGTGGCAGTCCTCGCCTCCAGGCTGGGTGGGGGACAGGCAGACTCACCGCTCTTCTGCCCCGCCTGCTGGTCTTCCTGCAGCTGCACGTTTTCTCCCTGGTAGAGCCACCTGCTTTTCAGGGGGGACACCACAGGGCTCGGAGAAGGCTCAAGTTCACTGCCACAGAGGTCCCCGCAAGAGAAGGGCTTCAGAGTTATGATGGAGACCTCCACCTTGGGTTTCTTGGAGCTCACACTGCCTGTCCCAGTGTCCTGGATCTGGTCGCAAGTCAAGCCCCGAGTCCTCACCATTGTCACCTCCAGGTCCTCTCCACAGGGTGGCTGGAGTGGCTCCTTCTGGCCCATGTTGACCCATGGATGCCCCATGAGGTCAGGTAAGGTGCCTCTGTCACTGGGGTTGAGGACGATCATTTTTTGTAACAGATCCCTTATCTCCAAAGACAGATAAGGTGGGATGGGGTACTGCCCTTGTAGGATTTGCTTCCGCAGGTCCTGGAAGTCTTTTCCCGCAAAGGGCCGGGACCCAGTTACCATGGTGTAGAGCACTGCTCCCAGGCTCCACACGTCCACCGCAGGGCTGCTGGAGCTCTGCCCCAGGAGGAGTTCCGGGGCAGCATAAGGGTGTGTGTCGCAGATCGTGTCCAGTTGGCCAGTGTCATCACACTTGTTGCTGAGGCCAAAGTCTGTAAGTTTGATATTCATGTTGGAATCAAAGAGGAGGCTCACTGGCTTCAGGTCCCGGTGCACGATGCCCCTCTGGTGGCAGTGCTGCAGGGCGGAGAGCAGCTGCCGGAACGGGCCGCGGGCCTGCGCCTCTGTCATACGGCCATGGATCTTCAAGTAGCGGAACATGTCCCCCCCCCTGAGGTACTCCATCACCACGAAACATGTCTCCTGTGTGTCAGTCACCCCCAGCAGTTTGACAATATTGGGGTGATTCAGAGCCTTCAGACTGCACACTTCCCGGAAAAGTGCCTGGGCACTTGAGAAGCTCTGACGCCTTTTCCTTATGACCTTCACAGCCATCCGTGTCCCGGTCGGAACGTGCCGGACCAACTTCACTTTACCGAAGGTGCCTTCACCGATGGTGTGGAGCATCTCGAAGTCATCAATATGAGCCTCCTTGCCAGCAGATTTGGCTGTGAGGCCCTGCATCCTGGTGATCTGCTAACTACACTGACTGACAGCACTACCTAGCAACGCTAACTACGCTAACTAACAATGCTAACTGTACTAACAGGGCTAAGTGTGCTGTCTCTACTAACAACGCTAACTACGCTAACTGTACCAACAGCGCTAACTAGTACTAACTACACTAACTATGCTAATCAAGTATTAACTACACCAACAATACTCACTATGCTAACTGTAGAAAGAACAATGACACAAATAAAAAAGAGTAGAGAAAAGAGAAACGAAAATCAACAAAATGGCAGAAACAAGGAAAACACAAGCTAACTGTAGGTCCAAGGCCGTCAGGTCACCAAAAGCAGCTTCCTGGGCTCTAAGGACCAAAAACCTGGGCCCACCTTTCTCTTTCATAGGGCTCTGTGAAGTACATCACAATGGTGCACTCTGAGGTCAGAGCAAGAAATGGACCCATCACCGCTGGGGATACACCACAGTGGTTTTCTCACTTTTTGAGTTCAAGGCCCCTTTACACTTAGGAAAAAGGATCCCAAAGGAATTTTTCTTTACGTGTGTTATTAGATATTGGTATTCACTTTGTTATAAATAAAAATCTGCAGGATACTTCAGTGGCCTTTTTATTTCTAGTTTGAAAATGTGTAATAATTTTAGAGACCTCATAACGTCTACACTTGAAATGTTCAATTCCTTTTCCTTAAATTCTGGTCTCAAAATAACGTTACAACTTAACTGACTTCACGATACTATACAAAATGTTCTGTTGCCTAAGACATGATACGGTACATTATGAAAGTCTATGAAGCTGAGAGAAGGTTTGCCAGGAAGGTCATTGAGCAGATTTCTCATCAGGAGCCTCGGAGGCCAGATGGCATGACTCAATATACTTGAAGTGTTGAAGGAAAGAAACCGTCAACCAAGAATCCTATATCTAGCAAAACTTTCCTTCGAAAATGAGGGAGAAATCAAGACATTCCCAGTTACTAAAGAGTTGAGAGAGTTCTTAACCACCAGACCTGCCTGCCACAGGGAGTTCTTCAGGTTGGAGTCAAGGACCCTGGACAGTAGCTCAAAGCCTTATGAAGAAATAAAGACCTCTGGTAAAAGTAGACAGACGGGCGACGAGAAAAGCTAGTACTGTTGTAACTTTGGTTTGTAGCTTCCACTTTTTGTCTTCTATTTGATTTAAGAGACTAATATATAATAAAACACACACATACAAATCAAAAAAAAAAAAAAAGATCACCTCTTCACTTAGAAAAGTTACTTCACCCCCACTTTAGCCTAACTTTGGGAATTCCCATCAACAACATTCTTCTTTCCACTGTAGGAAGCAACGCTGCCAGAAGCTATGGCAAGCAGAGCCTCTTCTAAAATGCCTTTGATGACTGCAGCAACATGGATGCAACTAGAGATTATTAAGTGAAGTAAGTCAGAAAGAGAAAGACAAATACCATGTGGTACCACTTACATGTGGAATCTAAAGTATGGCACAAATGAACCTATCTATGAAACAGCAACAGACTCACAGACATAGAGAACAGACTTGTGGTTGCCAAGGAGGAGGGGAGTGGGAGAGGGCAGGGCTGGGAGTGTGGCATTAGCAGATGTAAACTATTATATATAGGAGGGATAAACAACAAGGTCCTACTCTACAGCACAGGGAACTAGAGTCAATATCCTGTGATAAACTGTAATGGATTTGCATTTCTCTAATGATTAGTTATGTTCAGCATCCTTTCATATGTTTTTGGGCAATCTGTATATCTTCTTTGGAGAAATGTCTATTTAGGTCTTCTGCCCATTTTTGGATTGGGTTGTTTGTCTTTTTGTTATTGAGCTGCATGAGCTGCTTGTAAATTTTGGAGATTAATCCTTTGTCAGTTGCTTCATTTGCAAATATTTTCTCCCATTTTGAGGGTTGTCTTTTCATCTTGTTTATGGTTTCCTTTGCTGTGCAAAAGCTTTTAAGTTTCATTAGGTCCCATTTGTTTATTTTTGTTTTTATTTCCATTACTCTAGGAGGTGGGTCAAAAAAGATCTTGCTGTGATTTATGTCGAAGAGTGTTCTTCCTACGTTTTCCTCTAAGAGTTTGATAGTGTCTGGCCTTACATTTAGGTCTTTAATCCATTTTGAGTTTATTTTTGTGTATGGTGTTAGGAAGTTTTCTAATTTCATTCTTTTACATGTAGCTGTCCAGTTTTCCCAGCACCACTTATTGAAGAGGCTGTCTTTTCTGCACTGTATATTCTTGCCCTCTTTATCAAAGATAAGATGACCGTATGTGTGTGGGTTTATCTCTGGGCTTTCTATCCTGTTCCATTGATCTGTATTTCTGTTTTTGTGCCAGTACCATACTGTCTTGATTACTGTATCTTTGTAATATAATCTGAAGTCAGGGAGCCTGAGTCCTCCAGCTCCGTTTTTCTTTCTCAAGGTTGCTTTGGTTATTCGGGGCCTTTTATGTTTCCATACAAATGTGAAATTTTTTGTTCTAGTTCTGTGAAAACTGCCATTGGTAGTTTGATAGGGATTGCATTGAATCTGTAGATTGCTTTGGGTAGTATAGTCATTTTCACAGTGTTGATTCTTCCAATCCAAGAACATGGTATATCTCTCCATCTGTTGGTATCATCTTTAATTTCTTTCATCAGTGTCTTATAGTTTCCCGCGTACAGGTCTTTTGTCTCCTTAGGAAGGTTTATTCCTAGGTATTTTATTCTTTTTGTTGCAGTGGTAAATGGGAGTGTTCCTTAATTTCTCTTTCGTATTTTTCATCATCAGAATGCAAGAGATCTGTGCATTAATTTTGTATCCTGCTACTTTACCAAATTCATTGATTAGCTCTAGGAGTTTTCTGGTAGCATCTTTAGGATTCTCTATGTATAGTATCATGTCATCTGCAAGCAGTGACAGCTTTACTTCTTCTTTTCCAGTTTGGATTCCTTTTCTTCCTTTTTCTTCTCTGATTGCTGTGGCTAAAACTTCCAAAACTATGTTGAATAATAGTGGTGAGAGTGGGCACCCTTGTCTTGTTCCTGATTTTAGAGGAAATGGTTTCAGTTTTTCACCATTGAGAACAATGTTGGCTGTGGGTTTGTCATATATGGCCTTTATTATGTTGAGGTAAGTTCCCTCTATGCCTACTTTCTGGAGAGGTTTGAATCATAAATGGGGGTTGAATTTTGTCAGAAGCTTTTTCTGCATCTATTGAGATGATCATATGGTTTTTTTCCTTCAGTTTGTTAATGTGGTGTATCACATTGATTTGCATATATTGAAGAATCCTTGCATTCCTGGGATAAACCTCACTTGATCATGGTGTATGATCCTTTTAATGTGCTGTTTGATTCTGTGTGCTAGTATTTTGTTGAGGATTTTTGCGTCTGTGTTCATCAGTGATATTGGTCTGCAGTTTTCTTTTTTTGTGACATCTTTGTCTGGTTTTGGTATCAGGGTGATGGTGGCCTCATAGAATGAGTTTGGGAGTGTTCCTCCCTCTGCTATATTTTGAAAGAGTTTGAGAAGGATAGGTGTTAGCTGTTTTCTAAATATTTGATAGAGTTCTCCTGTGAAGCCATCTGGTTCTGAGCTTGTTTGTTTGTTGGAAGATTTTTAATCACAGTTTCAATTTCAGTGCTTGTGAAGGAACAACTTGGTCTCATTAGACAATTCTTTAGAATTCTATTAGAAACTAGTACTTGCCAGGAGGAGTATGCATAATATGTCCAGAGATATTCCTAATATTTTTATGTTTCAGTTTACTGAAATGGTTTATTATTTTATATGAACTCCTAAGAGTGTTTCATATTTCTAAATTATATACTGTCTTGTAATTACAAAATACCACTGTGACTTAATTATTAATAGAGAGATACATCAGACTCAGACATGTTCAGTTTTTATGAAAAATGAAGTTATAGAATATGGAGTATTATTATACAGTTGTACCATTCTTCTAATAAAACCTCTGCTTTTTTAAAGCATGTACTCTGAGAGTATTCAAAAATGCATCAAGAAGTAACCAGCTAAATTTACTGGTAAATGAGGTGTTTTTTATTTTTAATACATTTTTTTAAACATTGAAGCACCATAGATGAGTTTTTTAAAAATACATTTATCAAACATTGAAGTATCAATTTCAGGCAAGTAATTGCATTTAAGATCATTTTATATAAATGCAAGAGTAGAAGTTGAAGTTCAAGAAGTTGTGTGCTATATTCCATGGGGGTTAAGCATACAGATTCTAGAGCAAACTCCTTGAGTTAAATTCTTGGTAATCTTAGGAAAGCTGCTTAATGTTTCTGTACCTCAGTTTTCTCATCTATAAAGTGGGGGAAAAAATAGTGTCCCCTTCATAGTGCTGTTGTGAGAATCTAATAAGTCCATATAACTAATGTGTATAGAACATTCATGGCACACAGGAAGCACTATAGCTATGCTGTTATCTTCTTATCGTGTTTGCTTTGGGAATGCAAATGTTTGCTCCAGACCAAATATTTGGTCCAAATATTAAAATCATATTTGGCCCAAGTATTAAAAAACATATTTGGTCCAAATACTAAAAGCAAAACAAACAAACAGCAATAAAACCCCCAGTTACCTCAAGGCTCCAGAGAGTTGAGCAAAAGCAGACGTATTCCGGAGAGGAGTCAGACTTGGAAAATGGAATTGGTGCCAGTGACTTTTACATTTTTTAAGGCTTTTAGCCTGGAGGCTGACAGAAGTCAGTGCTGTGTGGTAGTGAAAACTCTAAAAGAACATGCACAGTCTCTCGGAAGACAGAAAGTCAAGGAGGGATCCTGGAAAAGAGAACTCCAGAGAGAGGGCGCCCCAAATTCTGTGCATCCACTCTGCTCAAGTCTCTGGCTGATGCTTAGCCACGTGTATGGGGGGCAGGTGTGAATTCAGTTACCACTGCTAAGGGCAACACTGCACTGAGGTTTACACTGCCAGCAAGCATTTTGCAGTGTGTGATTTGAGTCCCACCAAGTTGATTGCTTGTTAAAGCGAATATAATCAACGTTCTTCAGTGGTATATAGCAGAATCCAGAATCTCAACAATATAAAAGGACAGGATACAATTCACAATTGTTTAAAATGTATAGAAACATGCAAATGTGACCCAATCTCAAGAGAGACGACTACCAAGAACAACCTGGAGATGATCTTACCAGACAAGGATTTAAAGCAGCTATTACGGCTGTGTTCAGTGAAATCAAGGAAAATATGTTTCCTGTGAACAAAAAGATTAAAAAAACTCAACGTATAAAAATTATTCAAAGAAACAAAATGGAATTTCTAGACCTGAAAATTACAGTATCTGAAAAGTTCACATAGCTAGTAAGTGATAGAACTAGGGTATGA
>NW_026778123.1:0-37137 GCF_028023285.1 Balaenoptera ricei | reverse complement strand
TAAACCGAGCCCTAACCCTAACACTAACCCTAACCCTAACCCATACCCTACGCCGTACCCGAACCCTTCCCCGAACCCGTACCCTAAGCCGTACCCTAAGCCGAACCCTAAGCCTAACCCTAAACCTAGGCTACCCTTGACTGCTTCTGCCTCCAATAGATTTCCTAAGCACTAGTGTTTTAAGGAACAGCTTAAAAAGGGAATCCTAATGTGATTTATTTATAATGGGTGTGTTCCTTATTTATCCTAGTGTCTAAACTCTTCTCCATGGCTGGACCCCCAAATAATATTCCTTTACGTGCTAAGGGGTATCTAGAAAGTGGGATAGGTTTAATAACTACCCTAACCCTAAAGCGTACCCTAACCCTAACCCCTACCCTAACCCTAACACGTATCCTAATCCTAACCCGTACCTGAACCGAGCCCTAACCCTAACACTAACCCTAACACTAACCCTAACGCATACCCTACGCCGTACCCGAACCCCTCCCTGAACCCGTACCCTAAGCCGTACCCTAAGCCTAACCCTAAGCCTAACCCTAACCCTACGCTACCCTTGACTGCTTCTGCCTCCAATAGATTTCCTAAGCACTAGTGTTTTAAGGAACAGCTTAAAAAGAGAATCCTAATGTGATTTCTTTATAATGGGTGTGTTCCTTATCTTATCTTAGTGTCTAACCTCTTCTCCATGGCTGCACCCCCAAATAATATTCCCTTACGTGCTGAGGGGTATCTAGAGAGTGGGATAGGTTTAATAACTACCCTAACCCTAATGCGTACTCTAACCCTAACCCCTACCCTAACACTAACACGTACCCTAATCCTAACCCGTACCCTAAACCGAGCCCTAACCCTAGCACTAACCCTAATCCAAACCCTAACCCATACCCTACGCCGTAACCGAACCCCTCCCCAAACCCGTACCCTAAGCGGTACGCTAAGCCTAACCCTAAGCCTAACCCTAACCCTAGGCTACCCTTGACTGCTTCTGCCTCCAATAGATTTCCTAAGCACTATTGTTTTAAGGAACAGCTTAAAAAGAGAATCCTAATGTGATTTCTTTATAATGGGTGTGTTCCTTATCTTATCCTAGTGTCTAAACTCTTCTCCATGGCTGCACCCTCAAATAATATTCCTTTACGTGCTAAGGGGTATCTAGAGAGTGGGATAGGTTTAATAACTACCCTAACGCTAACGCGTACCCTAACCCTAACCCCTACCCTAACCCTAACACGTACCCTAATCCTAACCCGTACCCTAAACCGAGGCCTAACCCTAACACTAACCCTAACCCTAACCCATACCCTACGCCGTACCCGCACCCCTCCCCGAACCCGTACCCTAAGCCGTATCCTAAGCCGTACCCTAAGCCAAACCCTAAGCCTAACCCTAACCCTAGGCTACCCTTGACTGCTTCTGCCTCCAATAGATTTCCTAAGCACTAGTGTTTTAAGGAACAGCTTAAAAAGAGAATCCTAATGTGATTTCTTTATAATGGGTGTGTTCCTTATCTTATCCTAGTGCCTAAACTCTTCTCCATGGCTGGATCCCCAAATAATACTCCTTTACGTGCTAAGGGGTATCTAGAGAGTGGGATAGGTTTACTAACTACCCTAACCCTAACGCGTACCCTAACCCTAACCCCTACCCTAACCCTAACACGTACCCTAATCCTAACCCGTACCCTAAACCCAGCCCTGACCCTAACACTAACCCTAACCCTAACCATAACACATACCCTACGCCATACCCGAACCCCTCCCCGAACTCGAACCCTAAGCCGTACCCTAAGCCTAACCCTAAGCCTAACCCTAACCCTTGGCTACCCTTGACTGCTTCTGCCTCCAATAGATTTCCTAAGCACTAGTGTTTTAAGGAACAGCTTAAAAAGAGAATTCTAATGTGATTTCTTTATAATGGGTGTGTTCCTTATCTTATCCTAGTGTCTAAACTCTTCTCCATGGCTGAACCCCCAAATAATATTCCTTTACGTGCTAAGGGGTATCTAGAGAGTGGGATAGGTTTATTAACTACCCTAACCCTAAAGCGTACCCTAACCCTAACCCCTACCCTAACCCTAACATGTACCCTAATCCTAACCCGTACCCTAAACCGAGCCGTAACCTTATCACTAACCCTAACCCTAACCCTAACACATACCCTACGCTGTACCCGAACCCCTCACCGAACCCGTACCCTAAGCCGTACCCTAAGCCTAACCCTAAGCCTAACCCTAACCCTAGGCTACCCTTGACTGCTTCTGCCTCCAATAGATTTCCTAAGCACTAGTGTTTTAAGGAACAGCTTAAAAAGAGAATCCTAATGTGATTTCTTTATAATGGGTGTGTTCCTTATCTTATCCTAATGTCTAAACTCTTCTCCATGGCTGGACCCCCAAATAATATTCCTTTACGTGCTAAGGGGTATCTAGAGAGTGGGATAGGTTTAATAACTACCCTAACCCTAACGCGTACCCTAACCCTAACCCCTACCCTAACCCTAACACGTACCCTAATCCTAACCCGTACTCTAAACCGAGCCCTAACCCTAACACTAACCCTAACCCTTACCCATACCCTACGCCGTACCCGCACCCCTCACCTAACCCGTACCCTAAGCCGTACCCTAAGCCTAACCCTAAGCCTAACCCTAACCCTAGGCTACCCTTGACTGCTTCTGCCTCCAATAGATTTCCTAAGCACTAGTGTTTTAAGGAACAGCTTAAAAAGAGAATCCTAATGTGATTTCTTTATAATGGGTGTGTTCCTTATCTTATCCTAGTGTCTAAACTCTTCTCCATGGCTGGACCCCCAAATAATATTCCTTTACGTGCTAAGGGGTATCTAGAGAGTGGGATAGGTTTACTAACTACCCTAACCCTAAAGCGTACCCTAACCCTAACCCCTACCCTAACCCTAACATGTACCCTAATCCTAACCCTTACCCTAAACCGAGCCGTAACCTTAACACTAACCCTAACCCTAACCCTAACACATACCCTACGCTGTACCCGAACCCCTCCCCGAACCCGTACCCTAAGCCGTACCCTAAGCCTAACCCTAAGCCTAACCCTAACCCTAGGCTACCCTTGACTGCTTCTGCCTCCAATAGATTTCCTAAGCACTAGTGTTTTAAGGAACAGCTTAAAAAGAGAATCCTAATGTGATTTCTTTATAATGGGTGTGTTCCTTATCTTATCCTAGTGTCTAAACTCTTCTCCATGGCTGGACCCCCAAATAATATTCCTTTACGTGCTAAGGGGTATCTAGAGAGTGGGATAGGTTTAATAACTACCCTAACCCTAACGCGTACCCTAACCCTAACCCCTACCCTAACCCCAACACGTACCCTAATCCTAACCCGTACCCTAAACCGAGCCCTAACCCTAACACTAACCCTAACCCTAACCCATACCCTACGCTGTACCCGCACCCCTCACCTAACCCGTACCCTAAGCCTTACCCTAAGCCTAACCCTAAGCCTAACCCTAACCCTAGGCTACCCTTGACTGCTTCTGCCTCCAATAGATTTCCTAAGCACTACTGTTTTAAGGAACAGCTTAAAAAGAGAATCCTAATGTGATTTCTTTATAATGGGTGTGTTCCTTATTTATCCTAGTGTCTAAACTCTTCTCCATGGCTGGACCCCCAAATAATATTCCTTTACGTGCTAAGGGGTATCTAGAAAGTGGGATAGGTTTAATAACTACCCTAACCCTAAAGCGTACCCTAACCCTAACCCCTACCCTAACCCTAACACGTATCCTAATCCTAACCCGTACCTGAACCGAGCCCTAACCCTAACACTAACCCTAACACTAACCCTAACGCATACCCTACGCCGTACCCGAACCCCTCCCTGAACCCGTACCCTAAGCCGTACCCTAAGCCTAACCCTAAGCCTAACCCTAACCCTACGCTACCCTTGACTGCTTCTGCCTCCAATAGATTTCCTAAGCACTAGTGTTTTAAGGAACAGCTTAAAAAGAGAATCCTAATGTGATTTCTTTATAATGGGTGTGTTCCTTATCTTATCTTAGTGTCTAAACTCTTCTCCATGGCTGCACCCCCAAATAATATTCCCTTACGTGCTGAGGGGTATCTAGAGAGTGGGATAGGTTTAATAACTACCCTAACCCTAATGCGTACTCTAACCCTAACCCCTACCCTAACACTAACACGTACCCTAATCCTAACCCGTACCCTAAACCGAGCCCTAACCCTAGCACTAACCCTAATCCAAACCCTAACCCATACCCTACGCCGTAACCGAACCCCTCCCCAAACCCGTACCCTAAGCGGTACGCTAAGCCTAACCCTAAGCCTAACCCTAACCCTAGGCTACCCTTGACTGCTTCTGCCTCCAATAGATTTCCTAAGCACTAGTGTTTTAAGGAACAGCTTAAAAAGAGAATCCTAATGTGATTTCTTTATAATGGGTGTGTTCCTTATCTTATCCTAGTGTCTAAACTCTTCTCCATGGCTGCACCCTCAAATAATATTCCTTTACGTGCTAAGGGGTATCTAGAGAGTGGGATAGGTTTAATAACTACCCTAACGCTAACGCGTACCCTAACCCTAACCCCTACCCTAACCCTAACACGTACCCTAAACCTAACCCGTACCCTAAACCGAGCCCTAACCCTAACACTAACCCTAACCCTAACCCATACCCTACACAATACCCGCACCCCTCCCCGAACCCGTACACTAAGCCGTATCCTAAGCCGAACCCTAAGCCTAACCCTAAACCTAGGCTACCCTTGACTGCTTCTGCCTCCAATAGATTTCCTAAGCACTAGTGTTTTAAGGAAAAGCTTAAAAAGAGAATCCTAATGTGATTTCTTTATAATGGGTGTGTTCCTTATCTTATCCTAGTGCCTACACTCTTCTCCATGGCTGGATCCCCAAATAATACTCCTTTACGTGCTAAGGGGTATCTAGAGAGTGGGATAGGTTTACTAACTACCCTAACCCTAACGCGTACCCTAACCCTAACCTCTACCCTAAACCTAACACGTACCCTAATCCTAACCCGTACCCTAAACCGAGCCCTAACCCTAACACTAACCCTAACCCTAACCCATACCCTACGCCGTACCCGCACCCCTCACCTAACCCGTACCCTAAGCCGTACCCTAAGCCTAACCCTAAGCCTAACCCTAACCCTTGGCTACCCTTGACTGCTTCTGCCTCCAATAGATGTCCTAGGCACTAGTGTTTTAAGGAACAGCTAAAAAAGAGAATCCTAATGTGATTTCTTTATAATGGGTGTGTTCCTTATTTATCCTAGTGTCTAAACTCTTCTCCATGGCTGGACCCCCAAATAATATTCCTTTACGTGCGAAGGGGTATCTAGAGAGTGGGATAGGTTTAATAACTACCCTAACCCTAACGCGTACCCTAACTCTAACCCCTACCCTAACCCTAACACGTACCCTAATCCTAACCCGTACCCTAAACCGAGCCCTAACCCTAACACTAACCCTAACCCTAACCCTAACCCATACCCTACGCCGTACCCTCACCCCTCCCCGAACCCGTACCCTAAGCCGTATCCTAAGCCGAACCCTAAGCCTAACCCTAAACCTAGGCTACCCTTGACTGCTTCTGCCTCCAATAGATTTCCTAAGCACTAGTGTTTTAAGGAACAGCTTAAAAAGAGAATCCTAATGTGATTTCTTTATAATGGGTGTGTTCCTTATCTTATCCTAGTGCCTAAACTCTTCTCCATGGCTGGATCCCCAAATAATACTCCTTTACGTGCTAAGGGGTATCTAGAGAGTGGGATAGGTTTACTAACTACCCTAACCCTAACGCGTACCCTAACCCTAACCCCTACCCTAACCCTAACACGTACCCTAATCCTAACCCGTACCCTAAACCGAGCCCTAACCCTAACACTAACCCTAACCCTAACCATAACACATACCCTACGCCGTACCCGAACCCCTCCCCGAACCCGAACCCTAAGCCGTACCCTAAGCCTAACCCTAAGCCTAACCCTAAACCTAGGCTACCCTTGACTGCTTCTGCCTCCAATAGATTTCCTAAGCACTAGTGTTTTAAGGAACAGCTTAAAATAGAATCCTAATGTGATTTCTTTATAATGGGTGTGTTCCTTATCTTATCCTAGTGTCTAAACTCTTCTCCATGGCTGGACCCCCAAATAATATTCCTTTACGTGCTAAGGGGTATCTAGAGAGTGGGATAGGTTTAATAACTACCCTAACGCTAACGCGTACCCTAACCCTAACCCCTACCCTAACCCTAACACGTACCCTAATCCTAACCCGTACCCTAAACCGAGCCCTAACCCTAACACTAACCCTAACCCTAACCCATACCCTACGCCGTACCCGCACCCCTCCCCGAACCCGTACCCTAAGCCGTATCCTAAGCCGTACCCTAAGCCAAACCCTAAGCCTAACCCTAACCCTAGGCTACCCTTGACTGCTTCTGCCTCCAATAGATTTCCTAAGCACTAGTGTTTTAAGGAACAGCTTAAAAAGAGAATCCTAATGTGATTTCTTTATAATGGGTGTGTTCCTTATCTTATCCTAGTGCCTAAACTCTTCTCCATGGCTGGATCCCCAAATAATACTCCTTTACGTGCTAAGGGGTATCTAGAGAGTGGGATAGGTTTACTAACTACCCTAACCCTAACGCGTACCCTAACCCTAACCCCTACCCTAACCCTAACACGTACCCTAATCCTAACCCGTACCCTAAACCCAGCCCTGACCCTAACACTAACCCTAACCCTAACCATAACACATACCCTACGCCATACCCGAACCCCTCCCCGAACTCGAACCCTAAGCCGTACCCTAAGCCTAACCCTAAGCCTAACCCTAACCCTTGGCTACCCTTGACTGCTTCTGCCTCCAATAGATTTCCTAAGCACTAGTGTTTTAAGGAACAGCTTAAAAAGAGAATTCTAATGTGATTTCTTTATAATGGGTGTGTTCCTTATCTTATCCTAGTGTCTAAACTCTTCTCCATGGCTGAACCCCCAAATAATATTCCTTTACGTGCTAAGGGGTATCTAGAGAGTGGGATAGGTTTATTAACTACCCTAACCCTAAAGCGTACCCTAACCCTAACCCCTACCCTAACCCTAACATGTACCCTAATCCTAACCCGTACCCTAAACCGAGCCGTAACCTTATCACTAACCCTAACCCTAACCCTAACACATACCCTACGCTGTACCCGAACCCCTCACCGAACCCGTACCCTAAGCCGTACCCTAAGCCTAACCCTAAGCCTAACCCTAACCCTAGGCTACCCTTGACTGCTTCTGCCTCCAATAGATTTCCTAAGCACTAGTGTTTTAAGGAACAGCTTAAAAAGAGAATCCTAATGTGATTTCTTTATAATGGGTGTGTTCCTTATCTTATCCTAATGTCTAAACTCTTCTCCATGGCTGGACCCCCAAATAATATTCCTTTACGTGCTAAGGGGTATCTAGAGAGTGGGATAGGTTTAATAACTACCCTAACCCTAACGCGTACCCTAACCCTAACCCCTACCCTAACCCTAACACGTACCCTAATCCTAACCCGTACTCTAAACCGAGCCCTAACCCTAACACTAACCCTAACCCTTACCCATACCCTACGCCGTACCCGCACCCCTCACCTAACCCGTACCCTAAGCCGTACCCTAAGCCTAACCCTAAGCCTAACCCTAACCCTAGGCTACCCTTGACTGCTTCTGCCTCCAATAGATTTCCTAAGCACTAGTGTTTTAAGGAACAGCTTAAAAAGAGAATCCTAATGTGATTTCTTTATAATGGGTGTGTTCCTTATCTTATCCTAGTGTCTAAACTCTTCTCCATGGCTGGACCCCCAAATAATATTCCTTTACGTGCTAAGGGGTATCTAGAGAGTGGGATAGGTTTACTAACTACCCTAACCCTAAAGCGTACCCTAACCCTAACCCCTACCCTAACCCTAACATGTACCCTAATCCTAACCCTTACCCTAAACCGAGCCGTAACCTTAACACTAACCCTAACCCTAACCCTAACACATACCCTACGCTGTACCCGAACCCCTCCCCGAACCCGTACCCTAAGCCGTACCCTAAGCCTAACCCTAAGCCTAACCCTAACCCTAGGCTACCCTTGACTGCTTCTGCCTCCAATAGATTTCCTAAGCACTAGTGTTTTAAGGAACAGCTTAAAAAGAGAATCCTAATGTGATTTCTTTATAATGGGTGTGTTCCTTATCTTATCCTAGTGTCTAAACTCTTCTCCATGGCTGGACCCCCAAATAATATTCCTTTACGTGCTAAGGGGTATCTAGAGAGTGGGATAGGTTTAATAACTACCCTAACCCTAACGCGTACCCTAACCCTAACCCCTACCCTAACCCCAACACGTACCCTAATCCTAACCCGTACCCTAAACCGAGCCCTAACCCTAACACTAACCCTAACCCTAACCCATACCCTACGCTGTACCCGCACCCCTCACCTAACCCGTACCCTAAGCCTTACCCTAAGCCTAACCCTAAGCCTAACCCTAACCCTAGGCTACCCTTGACTGCTTCTGCCTCCAATAGATTTCCTAAGCACTACTGTTTTAAGGAACAGCTTAAAAAGAGAATCCTAATGTGATTTCTTTATAATGGGTGTGTTCCTTATTTATCCTAGTGTCTAAACTCTTCTCCATGGCTGGACCCCCAAATAATATTCCTTTACGTGCTAAGGGGTATCTAGAAAGTGGGATAGGTTTAATAACTACCCTAACCCTAAAGCGTACCCTAACCCTAACCCCTACCCTAACCCTAACACGTATCCTAATCCTAACCCGTACCTGAACCGAGCCCTAACCCTAACACTAACCCTAACACTAACCCTAACGCATACCCTACGCCGTACCCGAACCCCTCCCTGAACCCGTACCCTAAGCCGTACCCTAAGCCTAACCCTAAGCCTAACCCTAACCCTACGCTACCCTTGACTGCTTCTGCCTCCAATAGATTTCCTAAGCACTAGTGTTTTAAGGAACAGCTTAAAAAGAGAATCCTAATGTGATTTCTTTATAATGGGTGTGTTCCTTATCTTATCTTAGTGTCTAAACTCTTCTCCATGGCTGCACCCCCAAATAATATTCCCTTACGTGCTGAGGGGTATCTAGAGAGTGGGATAGGTTTAATAACTACCCTAACCCTAATGCGTACTCTAACCCTAACCCCTACCCTAACACTAACACGTACCCTAATCCTAACCCGTACCCTAAACCGAGCCCTAACCCTAGCACTAACCCTAATCCAAACCCTAACCCATACCCTACGCCGTAACCGAACCCCTCCCCAAACCCGTACCCTAAGCGGTACGCTAAGCCTAACCCTAAGCCTAACCCTAACCCTAGGCTACCCTTGACTGCTTCTGCCTCCAATAGATTTCCTAAGCACTAGTGTTTTAAGGAACAGCTTAAAAAGAGAATCCTAATGTGATTTCTTTATAATGGGTGTGTTCCTTATCTTATCCTAGTGTCTAAACTCTTCTCCATGGCTGCACCCTCAAATAATATTCCTTTACGTGCTAAGGGGTATCTAGAGAGTGGGATAGGTTTAATAACTACCCTAACGCTAACGCGTACCCTAACCCTAACCCCTACCCTAACCCTAACACGTACCCTAAACCTAACCCGTACCCTAAACCGAGCCCTAACCCTAACACTAACCCTAACCCTAACCCATACCCTACACAATACCCGCACCCCTCCCCGAACCCGTACACTAAGCCGTATCCTAAGCCGAACCCTAAGCCTAACCCTAAACCTAGGCTACCCTTGACTGCTTCTGCCTCCAATAGATTTCCTAAGCACTAGTGTTTTAAGGAAAAGCTTAAAAAGAGAATCCTAATGTGATTTCTTTATAATGGGTGTGTTCCTTATCTTATCCTAGTGCCTACACTCTTCTCCATGGCTGGATCCCCAAATAATACTCCTTTACGTGCTAAGGGGTATCTAGAGAGTGGGATAGGTTTACTAACTACCCTAACCCTAACGCGTACCCTAACCCTAACCTCTACCCTAAACCTAACACGTACCCTAATCCTAACCCGTACCCTAAACCGAGCCCTAACCCTAACACTAACCCTAACCCTAACCCATACCCTACGCCGTACCCGCACCCCTCACCTAACCCGTACCCTAAGCCGTACCCTAAGCCTAACCCTAAGCCTAACCCTAACCCTTGGCTACCCTTGACTGCTTCTGCCTCCAATAGATGTCCTAGGCACTAGTGTTTTAAGGAACAGCTAAAAAAGAGAATCCTAATGTGATTTCTTTATAATGGGTGTGTTCCTTATTTATCCTAGTGTCTAAACTCTTCTCCATGGCTGGACCCCCAAATAATATTCCTTTACGTGCGAAGGGGTATCTAGAGAGTGGGATAGGTTTAATAACTACCCTAACCCTAACGCGTACCCTAACTCTAACCCCTACCCTAACCCTAACACGTACCCTAATCCTAACCCGTACCCTAAACCGAGCCCTAACCCTAACACTAACCCTAACCCTAACCCTAACCCATACCCTACGCCGTACCCTCACCCCTCCCCGAACCCGTACCCTAAGCCGTATCCTAAGCCGAACCCTAAGCCTAACCCTAAACCTAGGCTACCCTTGACTGCTTCTGCCTCCAATAGATTTCCTAAGCACTAGTGTTTTAAGGAACAGCTTAAAAAGAGAATCCTAATGTGATTTCTTTATAATGGGTGTGTTCCTTATCTTATCCTAGTGCCTAAACTCTTCTCCATGGCTGGATCCCCAAATAATACTCCTTTACGTGCTAAGGGGTATCTAGAGAGTGGGATAGGTTTACTAACTACCCTAACCCTAACGCGTACCCTAACCCTAACCCCTACCCTAACCCTAACACGTACCCTAATCCTAACCCGTACCCTAAACCGAGCCCTAACCCTAACACTAACCCTAACCCTAACCATAACACATACCCTACGCCGTACCCGAACCCCTCCCCGAACCCGAACCCTAAGCCGTACCCTAAGCCTAACCCTAAGCCTAACCCTAAACCTAGGCTACCCTTGACTGCTTCTGCCTCCAATAGATTTCCTAAGCACTAGTGTTTTAAGGAACAGCTTAAAATAGAATCCTAATGTGATTTCTTTATAATGGGTGTGTTCCTTATCTTATCCTAGTGTCTAAACTCTTCTCCATGGCTGGACCCCCAAATAATATTCCTTTACGTGCTAAGGGGTATCTAGAGAGTGGGATAGGTTTAATAACTACCCTAACGCTAACGCGTACCCTAACCCTAACCCCTACCCTAACCCTAACACGTACCCTAATCCTAACCCGTACCCTAAACCGAGCCCTAACCCTAACACTAACCCTAACCCTAACCCATACCCTACGCCGTACCCGCACCCATCCCCGAACCCGTACCCTAAGCCGTACCCTAAGCCGAACCCTAAGCCTAACCCTAAACCTAGGCTACCCTTGACTGCTTCTGCCTCCAATAGATTTCCTAAGCACTAGTGATTTAAGGAACAGCTTAAAAAGAGAATCCTAATGTGATTTCTTTATAATGGGTGTGTTCCTTATCTTATCCTAGTGCCTAAACTCTTCTCCATGGCTGGATCCCCAAATAATACTCCTTTACGTGCTAAGGGGTATCTAGAGAGTGGGATAGGTTTACTAACTACCCTAACCCTAACGCGTACCCTAACCCTAACCCCTACCCTAACCCTAACACGTACCCTAATCCTAACCCGTACCCTAAACCGAGCCCTGACCCTAACACTAACCCTAACCCTAACCATAACACATACCCTACGCCGTACCCGCACCCTTCCCCGAACCCGAACCCTAAGCCGTACCCTAAGCCTAACCCTAAGCCTAACCCTAACCCTTGGCTACCCTTGACTGCTTCTGCCTCCAATAGATTTCCTAAGCACTAGTGTTTTAAGGAACAGCTTAAAAAGAGAATTCTAATGTGATTTCTTTATAATGGGTGTGTTCCTTATCTTATCCTAGTGTCTAAACTCTTCTCCATGGCTGGACCCCCAAATAATATTCCTTTACGTGCTAAGGGGTATCTAGAGAGTGGGATAGGTTTAATAACTACCCTAACCCTAACGCGTACCCTAACTCTAACCCCTACCCTAACCCTAACACGTACCCTAATCCTAACCCGTACCCTAAACCGAGCCCTAACCCTAACACTAACCCTAACCCTAACCCTAACCCATACCCTACGCCGTACCCTCACCCCTCCCCGAACCCGTACCCTAAGCCGTATCCTAAGCCGAACCCTAAGCCTAACCCTAAACCTAGGCTACCCTTGACTGCTTCTGCCTCCAATAGATTTACTAAGCACTAGTGTTTTAAGGAACAGCTTAAAAAGAGAATCCTAATGTGATTTCTTTATAATGGGTGTGTTCCTTATCTTATCCTAGTGCCTAAACTCTTCTCCATGGCTGGATCCCCAAATAATACTCCTTTACGTGCTAAGGGGTATCTAGAGAGTGGGATAGGTTTACTAACTACCCTAACCCTAACGCGTACCCTAACCCTAACCCCTACCCTAACCCTAACACGTACCCTAATCCTAACCCGTACCCTAAACCGAGCCCTAACCCTAACACTAACCCTAACCCTAACCATAACACATACCCTACGCCGTACCCGAACCCCTCCCCGAACCCGAACCCTAAGCCGTACCCTAAGCCTAACCCTAAGCCTAACCCTAAACCTAGGCTACCCTTGACTGCTTCTGCCTCCAATAGATTTCCTAAGCACTAGTGTTTTAAGGAACAGCTTAAAATAGAATCCTAATGTGATTTCTTTATAATGGGTGTGTTCCTTATCTTATCCTAGTGTCTAAACTCTTCTCCATGGCTGGACCCCCAAATAATATTCCTTTACGTGCTAAGGGGTATCTAGAGAGTGGGATAGGTTTAATAACTACCCTAACGCTAACGCGTACCCTAACTCTAACCCCTACCCTAACCCTAACACGTACCCTAATCCTAACCCGTACCCTAAACCGAGCCCTAACCCTAACACTAACCCTAACCCTAACCCATACCCTACGCCGTACCCGCACCCATCCCCGAACCCGTACCCTAAGCCGTACCCTAAGCCGAACCCTAAGCCTAACCCTAAACCTAGGCTACCCTTGACTGCTTCTGCCTCCAATAGATTTCCTAAGCACTAGTGATTTAAGGAACAGCTTAAAAAGAGAATCCTAATGTGATTTCTTTATAATGGGTGTGTTCCTTATCTTATCCTAGTGCCTAAACTCTTCTCCATGGCTGGATCCCCAAATAATACTCCTTTACGTGCTAAGGGGTATCTAGAGAGTGGGATAGGTTTACTAACTACCCTAACCCTAACGCGTACCCTAACCCTAACCCCTACCCTAACCCTAACACGTACCCTAATCCTAACCCGTACCCTAAACCGAGCCCTGACCCTAACACTAACCCTAACCCTAACCATAAAACATACCCTACGCCGTACCCGAACCCTTCCCCGAACCCGAACCCTAAGCCGTACCCTAAGCCTAACCCTAAGCCTAACCCTAACCCTTGGCTACCCTTGACTGCTTCTGCCTCCAATAGATTTCCTAAGCACTAGTGTTTTAAGGAACAGCTTAAAAAGAGAATTCTAATGTGATTTCTTTATAATGGGTGTGTTCCTTATCTTATCCTAGTGTCTAAACTCTTCTCCATGGCTGGACCCCCAAATAATATTCCTTTACGTGCTAAGGGGTATCTAGAGAGTGGGATAGGTTTACTAACTACCCTAACCCTAAAGCGTACCCTAACCCTAACCCCTACCCTAACCCTAACATGTACCCTAATCCTAACCCGTACCCTAAACCGAGCCGTAACCTTAACACTAACCCTAACCCTAACCCTAACACATACCCTACGCTGTACCCGAACCCCTCCCCGAACCCGTACCCTAAGCCGTACCCTAAGCCTAACCCTAAGCCTAACCCTAACCCTAGGCTACCCTTGACTGCTTCTGCCTCCAATAGATTTCCTAAGCACTAGTGTTTTAAGGAACAGCTTAAAAAGAGAATCCTAATGTGATTTCTTTATAATGGGTGTGTTCCTTATCTTATCCTAGTGTCTAAACTCTTCTCCATGGCTGGACCCCCAAATAATATTCCTTTACGTGCTAAGGGGTATCTAGAGAGTGGGATAGGTTTAATAACTACCCTAACCCTAACGCGTACCCTAACCCTAACCCCTACCCTAACCCTAACACGTACCCTAATCCTAACCCGTACCCTAAACCGAGCCCTAACCCTAACACTAACCCTAACCCTAACCCATACCCTACGCCGTACCCGCACCCCTCACCTAACCCGTACCCTAAGCCGTACCCTAAGCCTAACCCTAAGCCTAACCCTAACCCTAGGCTACCCTTGACTGCTTCTGCCTCCAATAGATTTCCTAAGCACTAGTGTTTTAAGGAACAGCTTAAAAAGAGAATCCTAATGTGATTTCTTTATAATGGGTGTGTTCCTTATTTATCCTAGTGTCTAAACTCTTCTCCATGGCTGGACCCCCAAATAATATTCCTTTACGTGCTAAGGGGTATCTAGAAAGTGGGATAGGTTTAATAACTACCCTAACCCTAAAGCGTACCCTAACCCTAACCCCTACCCTAACCCTAACACGTATCCTAATCCTAACCCGTACCTGAACCGAGCCCTAACCCTAACACTAACCCTAACACTAACCCTAACGCATACCCTACGCCGTACCCGAACCCCTCCCTGAACCCGTACCCTAAGCCGTACCCTAAGCCTAACCCTAAGCCTAACCCTAACCCTACGCTACCCTTGACTGCTTCTGCCTCCAATAGATTTCCTAAGCACTAGTGTTTTAAGGAACAGCTTAAAAAGAGAATCCTAATGTGATTTCTTTATAATGGGTGTGTTCCTTATCTTATCTTAGTGTCTAAACTCTTCTCCATGGCTGCACCCCCAAATAATATTCCCTTACGTGCTGAGGGGTATCTAGAGAGTGGGATAGGTTTAATAAGTACCCTAACCCTAATGCGTACTCTAACCCTAACCCCTACCCTAACACTAACACGTACCCTAATCCTAACCCGTACCCTAAACCGAGCCCTAACCCTAGCACTAACCCTAATCCAAACCCTAACCCATACCCTACGCCGTAACCGAACCCCTCCCCAAACCCGTACCCTAAACGGTACGCTAAGCCTAACCCTAAGCCTAACCCTAACCCTAGGCTACCCTTGACTGCTTCTGCCTCCAATAGATTTCCTAAGCACTAGTGTTTTAAGGAACAGCTTAAAAAGAGAATCCTAATGTGATTTCTTTATAATGGGTGTGTTCCTTATCTTATCCTAGTGTCTAAACTCTTCTCCATGGCTGCACCCTCAAATAATATTCCTTTACGTGCTAAGGGGTATCTAGAGAGTGGGATAGGTTTAATAACTACCCTAACGCTAACGCGTACCCTAACCCTAACCCCTACCCTAACCCTAACACGTACCCTAATCCTAACCCGTACCCTAAACCGAGCCCTAACCCTAACACTAACCCTAACCCTAACCCATACCCTACGCCATACCTGCACCCCTCCCCGAACCCGTACCCTAAGCCGTATCCTAAGCCGAACCCTAAGCCTAACCCTAAACCTAGGCCACCCTTGACTGCTTCTGCCTCCAATAGATTTCCTAAGCACTAGTGTTTTAAGGAACAGCTTAAAAAGAGAATCCTAATGTGATTTCTTTATAATGGGTGTGTTCCTTATCTTATCCTAGTGCCTAAACTCTTCTCCATGGCTGGATCCCCAAATAATACTCCTTTACGTGCTAAGGGGTATCTAGAGAGTGGGATAGGTTTACTAACTACCCTAACCCTAACGCGTACCCTAACCCTAACCTCTACCCTAACCCTAACACGTACCCTAATCCTAACCCGTACCCTAAACCGAGCCCTAACCCTAACACTAACCCTAACCCTAACCCATACCCTACGCCGTACCCGCACCCCTCACCTAACCCGTACCCTAAGCCGTACCCTAAGCCTAACCCTAAGCCTAACCCTAACCCTTGGCTACCCTTGACTGCTTCTGCCTCCAATAGATGTCCTAGGCACTAGTGTTTTAAGGAACAGCTAAAAAAGAGAATCCTAATGTGATTTCTTTATAATGGGTGTGTTCCTTATTTATCCTAGTGTCTAAACTCTTCTCCATGGCTGGATCCCCAAATAATACTCCTTTACGTGCTAAGGGGTATCTAGAGAGTGGGATAGGTTTAATAACTACCCTAACGCTAACGCGTACCCTAACCCTAACCCCTACCCTAACCCTAACACGTACCCTAATCCTAACCCGTACCCTAAACCGAGCCCTAACCCTAACACTAACCCTAACCCTAACCCATACCCTACGCCGTACCCGCACCCATCCCCGAACCCGTACCCTAAGCCGTACCCTAAGCCGAACCCTAAGCCTAACCCTAAACCTAGGCTACCCTTGACTGCTTCTGCCTCCAATAGATTTCCTAAGCACTAGTGATTTAAGGAACAGCTTAAAAAGAGAATCCTAATGTGATTTCTTTATAATGGGTGTGTTCCTTATCTTATCCTAGTGCCTAAACTCTTCTCCATGGCTGGATCCCCAAATAATACTCCTTTACGTGCTAAGGGGTATCTAGAGAGTGAGATAGGTTTACTAACTACCCTAACCCTAACGCGTACCCTAACCCTAACCCCTACCCTAACCCTAACACGTACCCTAATCCTAACCCGTACCCTAAACCGAGCCCTGACCCTAACACTAACCCTAACCCTAACCATAACACATACCCTACGCCGTACCCGCACCCTTCCCCGAACCCGAACCCTAAGCCGTACCCTAAGCCTAACCCTAAGCCTAACCCTAACCCTTGGCTACCCTTGACTGCTTCTGCCTCCAATAGATTTCCTAAGCACTAGTGTTTTAAGGAACAGCTTAAAAAGAGAATTCTAATGTGATTTCTTTATAATGGGTGTGTTCCTTATCTTATCCTAGTGTCTAAACTCTTCTCCATGGCTGGACCCCCAAATAATATTCCTTTACGTGCTAAGGGGTATCTAGAGAGTGGGATAGGTTTAATAACTACCCTAACCCTAACGCGTACCCTAACTCTAACCCCTACCCTAACCCTAACACGTACCCTAATCCTAACCCGTACCCTAAACCGAGCCCTAACCCTAACACTAACCCTAACCCTAACCCTAACCCATACCCTACGCCGTACCCTCACCCCTCCCCGAACCCGTACCCTAAGCCGTATCCTAAGCCGAACCCTAAGCCTAACCCTAAACCTAGGCTACCCTTGACTGCTTCTGCCTCCAATAGATTTACTAAGCACTAGTGTTTTAAGGAACAGCTTAAAAAGAGAATCCTAATGTGATTTCTTTATAATGGGTGTGTTCCTTATCTTATCCTAGTGCCTAAACTCTTCTCCATGGCTGGATCCCCAAATAATACTCCTTTACGTGCTAAGGGGTATCTAGAGAGTGGGATAGGTTTACTAACTACCCTAACCCTAACGCGTACCCTAACCCTAACCCCTACCCTAACCCTAACACGTACCCTAATCCTAACCCGTACCCAAAACCGAGCCCTAACCCTAACACTAACCCTAACCCTAACCATAACACATACCCTACGCCGTACCCGAACCCCTCCCCGAACCCGAACCCTAAGCCGTACCCTAAGCCTAACCCTAAGCCTAACCCTAAACCTAGGCTACCCTTGACTGCTTCTGCCTCCAATAGATTTCCTAAGCACTAGTGTTTTAAGGAAAAGCTTAAAAAGAGAATCCTAATGTGATTTCTTTATAATGGGTGTGTTCCTTATCTTATCCTAGTGCCTACACTCTTCTCCATGGCTGGATCCCCAAATAATACTCCTTTACGTGCTAAGGGGTATCTAGAGAGTGGGATAGGTTTACTAACTACCCTAACCCTAACGCGTACCCTAACCCTAACCTCTACCCTAAACCTAACACGTACCCTAATCCTAACCCGTACCCTAAACCGAGCCCTAACCCTAACACTAACCCTAACCCTAACCCATACCCTACGCCGTACCCGCACCCCTCACCTAACCCGTACCCTAAGCCGTACCCTAAGCCTAACCCTAAGCCTAACCCTAACCCTTGGCTACCCTTGACTGCTTCTGCCTCCAATAGATGTCCTAGGCACTAGTGTTTTAAGGAACAGCTAAAAAAGAGAATCCTAATGTGATTTCTTTATAATGGGTGTGTTCCTTATTTATCCTAGTGTCTAAACTCTTCTCCATGGCTGGACCCCCAAATAATATTCCTTTACGTGCGAAGGGGTATCTAGAGAGTGGGATAGGTTTAATAACTACCCTAACCCTAACGCGTACCCTAACTCTAACCCCTACCCTAACCCTAACACGTACCCTAATCCTAACCCGTACCCTAAACCGAGCCCTAACCCTAACACTAACCCTAACCCTAACCCTAACCCATACCCTACGCCGTACCCTCACCCCTCCCCGAACCCGTACCCTAAGCCGTATCCTAAGCCGAACCCTAAGCCTAACCCTAAACCTAGGCTACCCTTGACTGCTTCTGCCTCCAATAG
This sequence comes from Balaenoptera ricei, assembly GCF_028023285.1. Taxonomy (NCBI): domain Eukaryota; kingdom Metazoa; phylum Chordata; class Mammalia; order Artiodactyla; family Balaenopteridae; genus Balaenoptera; species Balaenoptera ricei. The sequence goes on along the minus strand of NW_026778123.1, from coordinate 18,503 downwards.
ATTTCCTAAGCACTAGTGTTTTAAGGAACAGCTTAAAAAGAGAATCCTAATGTGATTTCTTTATAATGGGTGTGTTCCTTATCTTATCCTAGTGCCTAAACTCTTCTCCATGGCTGGATCCCCAAATAATACTCCTTTACGTGCTAAGGGGTATCTAGAGAGTGGGATAGGTTTACTAACTACCCTAACCCTAACGCGTACCCTAACCCTAACCCCTACCCTAACCCTAACACGTACCCTAATCCTAACCCGTACCCTAAACCGAGCCCTAACCCTAACACTAACCCTAACCCTAACCATAACACATACCCTACGCCGTACCCGAACCCCTCCCCGAACCCGAACCCTAAGCCGTACCCTAAGCCTAACCCTAAGCCTAACCCTAAACCTAGGCTACCCTTGACTGCTTCTGCCTCCAATAGATTTCCTAAGCACTAGTGTTTTAAGGAACAGCTTAAAATAGAATCCTAATGTGATTTCTTTATAATGGGTGTGTTCCTTATCTTATCCTAGTGTCTAAACTCTTCTCCATGGCTGGACCCCCAAATAATATTCCTTTACGTGCTAAGGGGTATCTAGAGAGTGGGATAGGTTTAATAACTACCCTAACGCTAACGCGTACCCTAACCCTAACCCCTACCCTAACCCTAACACGTACCCTAATCCTAACCCGTACCCTAAACCGAGCCCTAACCCTAACACTAACCCTAACCCTAACCCATACCCTACGCCGTACCCGCACCCATCCCCGAACCCGTACCCTAAGCCGTACCCTAAGCCGAACCCTAAGCCTAACCCTAAACCTAGGCTACCCTTGACTGCTTCTGCCTCCAATAGATTTCCTAAGCACTAGTGATTTAAGGAACAGCTTAAAAAGAGAATCCTAATGTGATTTCTTTATAATGGGTGTGTTCCTTATCTTATCCTAGTGCCTAAACTCTTCTCCATGGCTGGATCCCCAAATAATACTCCTTTACGTGCTAAGGGGTATCTAGAGAGTGGGATAGGTTTACTAACTACCCTAACCCTAACGCGTACCCTAACCCTAACCCCTACCCTAACCCTAACACGTACCCTAATCCTAACCCGTACCCTAAACCGAGCCCTGACCCTAACACTAACCCTAACCCTAACCATAACACATACCCTACGCCGTACCCGCACCCTTCCCCGAACCCGAACCCTAAGCCGTACCCTAAGCCTAACCCTAAGCCTAACCCTAACCCTTGGCTACCCTTGACTGCTTCTGCCTCCAATAGATTTCCTAAGCACTAGTGTTTTAAGGAACAGCTTAAAAAGAGAATTCTAATGTGATTTCTTTATAATGGGTGTGTTCCTTATCTTATCCTAGTGTCTAAACTCTTCTCCATGGCTGGACCCCCAAATAATATTCCTTTACGTGCTAAGGGGTATCTAGAGAGTGGGATAGGTTTAATAACTACCCTAACCCTAACGCGTACCCTAACTCTAACCCCTACCCTAACCCTAACACGTACCCTAATCCTAACCCGTACCCTAAACCGAGCCCTAACCCTAACACTAACCCTAACCCTAACCCTAACCCATACCCTACGCCGTACCCTCACCCCTCCCCGAACCCGTACCCTAAGCCGTATCCTAAGCCGAACCCTAAGCCTAACCCTAAACCTAGGCTACCCTTGACTGCTTCTGCCTCCAATAGATTTACTAAGCACTAGTGTTTTAAGGAACAGCTTAAAAAGAGAATCCTAATGTGATTTCTTTATAATGGGTGTGTTCCTTATCTTATCCTAGTGCCTAAACTCTTCTCCATGGCTGGATCCCCAAATAATACTCCTTTACGTGCTAAGGGGTATCTAGAGAGTGGGATAGGTTTACTAACTACCCTAACCCTAACGCGTACCCTAACCCTAACCCCTACCCTAACCCTAACACGTACCCTAATCCTAACCCGTACCCTAAACCGAGCCCTAACCCTAACACTAACCCTAACCCTAACCATAACACATACCCTACGCCGTACCCGAACCCCTCCCCGAACCCGAACCCTAAGCCGTACCCTAAGCCTAACCCTAAGCCTAACCCTAAACCTAGGCTACCCTTGACTGCTTCTGCCTCCAATAGATTTCCTAAGCACTAGTGTTTTAAGGAACAGCTTAAAATAGAATCCTAATGTGATTTCTTTATAATGGGTGTGTTCCTTATCTTATCCTAGTGTCTAAACTCTTCTCCATGGCTGGACCCCCAAATAATATTCCTTTACGTGCTAAGGGGTATCTAGAGAGTGGGATAGGTTTAATAACTACCCTAACGCTAACGCGTACCCTAACTCTAACCCCTACCCTAACCCTAACACGTACCCTAATCCTAACCCGTACCCTAAACCGAGCCCTAACCCTAACACTAACCCTAACCCTAACCCATACCCTACGCCGTACCCGCACCCATCCCCGAACCCGTACCCTAAGCCGTACCCTAAGCCGAACCCTAAGCCTAACCCTAAACCTAGGCTACCCTTGACTGCTTCTGCCTCCAATAGATTTCCTAAGCACTAGTGATTTAAGGAACAGCTTAAAAAGAGAATCCTAATGTGATTTCTTTATAATGGGTGTGTTCCTTATCTTATCCTAGTGCCTAAACTCTTCTCCATGGCTGGATCCCCAAATAATACTCCTTTACGTGCTAAGGGGTATCTAGAGAGTGGGATAGGTTTACTAACTACCCTAACCCTAACGCGTACCCTAACCCTAACCCCTACCCTAACCCTAACACGTACCCTAATCCTAACCCGTACCCTAAACCGAGCCCTGACCCTAACACTAACCCTAACCCTAACCATAAAACATACCCTACGCCGTACCCGAACCCTTCCCCGAACCCGAACCCTAAGCCGTACCCTAAGCCTAACCCTAAGCCTAACCCTAACCCTTGGCTACCCTTGACTGCTTCTGCCTCCAATAGATTTCCTAAGCACTAGTGTTTTAAGGAACAGCTTAAAAAGAGAATTCTAATGTGATTTCTTTATAATGGGTGTGTTCCTTATCTTATCCTAGTGTCTAAACTCTTCTCCATGGCTGGACCCCCAAATAATATTCCTTTACGTGCTAAGGGGTATCTAGAGAGTGGGATAGGTTTACTAACTACCCTAACCCTAAAGCGTACCCTAACCCTAACCCCTACCCTAACCCTAACATGTACCCTAATCCTAACCCGTACCCTAAACCGAGCCGTAACCTTAACACTAACCCTAACCCTAACCCTAACACATACCCTACGCTGTACCCGAACCCCTCCCCGAACCCGTACCCTAAGCCGTACCCTAAGCCTAACCCTAAGCCTAACCCTAACCCTAGGCTACCCTTGACTGCTTCTGCCTCCAATAGATTTCCTAAGCACTAGTGTTTTAAGGAACAGCTTAAAAAGAGAATCCTAATGTGATTTCTTTATAATGGGTGTGTTCCTTATCTTATCCTAGTGTCTAAACTCTTCTCCATGGCTGGACCCCCAAATAATATTCCTTTACGTGCTAAGGGGTATCTAGAGAGTGGGATAGGTTTAATAACTACCCTAACCCTAACGCGTACCCTAACCCTAACCCCTACCCTAACCCTAACACGTACCCTAATCCTAACCCGTACCCTAAACCGAGCCCTAACCCTAACACTAACCCTAACCCGAACCCTAACCAATACCCTACGCCGTACCCGAACCCCTCCCCAAACCCGTACCCTAATCCGTACCCTAAGCCTAACCCTAAGCCTAACACTAACCCTAGGCTACCCTTGACTGCTTCTGCCTCCAATAGATTTCCTAAGCACTAGTGTTTTAAGGAACAGCTTAAAATAGAATCCTAATATGATTTCTTTATAATGGGTGTGTTCCTTATCTTATCCTAGTGTCTAAACTCTTCTCCATGGCTGGACCCCCAAATAATATTCCTTTACGTGCTAAGGGGTATCTAGAGAGTGGGATAGGTTTAATAACTACCCTAACCCTAACGCGTACCCTAACCCTAACCCCTACCCTAACCCTAACACGTACCCTAATCCTAACCCGTACCCTAAACCGAGCCCTAACCCTAACACTAACCCTAACCCTAACCCTAACCCATACCCTACGCCGTACCCGCACCCCTCACCGAACCCGTACCCTAAGCCGTATCCTAAGCCTAACCCTAAGCCTAACCCTAACCCTAGGCTACCCTTGACTGCTTCTGCCTCCAATAGATTTCCTAAGCACTAGTGTTTTAAGGAACAGCTTAAAAAGAGAATCCTAATGTGATTTCTTTATAATGGGTGTGTTCCTTATCTTATCCTAGTGCCTAAACTCTTCTCCATGGCTGGATCCCCAAATAATACTCCTTTACGTGCTAAGGGGTATCTAGAGAGTGGGATAGGTTTACTAACTACCCTAACCCTAACGCGTACCCTAACCCTAACCCCTACCCTAACCCTAACACGTACCCTAATCCTAACCCGTACCCTAAACCGAGCCCTAACCCTAACACTAACCCTAACCCTAACCATAACACATACCCTACGCCGTACCCGAACCCCTCCCCGAACCCGAACCCTAAGCCGTACCCTAAGCCTAACCCTAAGCCTAACCCTAACCCTAGGCTACCCTTGACTGCTTCTGCCTCCAATAGATTTCCTAAGCACTAGTGTTTTAAGGAACAGCTTAAAATAGAATCCTAATGTGATTTCTTTATAATGGGTGTGTTCCTTATCTTATCCTAGTGTCTAAACTCTTCTCCATGGCTGGACCCCCAAATAATATTCCTTTCCGTGCTAAGGGGTATCTAGAGAGAGGGATAGGTTTAATAACTACCCTAACCCTAACGCGTACCCTAACCCTAACCCCAACCCTAACCCTAACACGTACCCTAATCCTAACCCGTACCCTAAACCGAGCCCTAACCCTAACACTAACCCTAACCCTAACCCTAACCCATACCCTACGCCGTACCCGCACCCCTCCCCGAACCCGTACCCTAAGCCGTATCCTAAGCCGAACCCTAAGCCTAACCCTAAACCTAGGCTACCCTTGACTGCTTCTGCCTCCAATAGATTTCCTAAGCACTAGTGTTTTAAGGAACAGCTTAAAAAGAGAATCCTAATGTGATTTCTTTATAATGGGTGTGTTCCTTATCTTATCCTAGTGCCTAAACTCTTCTCCATGGCTGGATCCCCAAATAATACTCCTTTACGTGCTAAGGGGTATCTAGAGAGTGGGATAGGTTTACTAACTACCCTAAACCTAACGCGTACCCTAACCCTAAACCCTACCCTAACCCTAACACGTACCCTAATCCTAACCCGTACCCTAAACTGAGCCCTAACCCTAACACTAACCCTAACCCTAACCATAACACATACCCTACGCCGTACCCGAACCCCTCCCCGAACCCGAACCCTAAACCGTACCCTAAGCCTAACCCTAAGCCTAACCCTAACCCTAGGCTACCCTTGACTGCTTCTGCCTCCAATAGATTTCCTAAGCACTAGTGTTTTAAGGAACAGCTTAAAATAGAATCCTAATGTGATTTCTTTATAATGGGTGTGTTCCTTATCTTATCCTAGTGTCTAAACTCTTCTCCATGGCTGGACCCCCAAATAATATTCCTTTACGTGCTAAGGGGTATCTAGAGAGTGGGATAGGTTTAATAACTACCCTAACCCTAACGCGTACCCTAACCCTAACCCCTACCCTAACCCTAACACGTACCCTAATCCTAACCCGTACCCTAAACCGAGCCCTAACCCTAACACTAACCCTAACCCTAACCCTAACCCATACCCTACGCTGTACCCGCACCCCTCACCGAACCCGTACCCTAAGCCGTACCCTAAGCCTAACCCTAAGCCTAACCCTAATCCTAGGCTACCCTTGACTGCTTCTGCCTCCAATAGATTTCCTAAGCACTAGTGTATGAAGGAACAGCTTAAAAAGAGAATCCTAATGTGATTTCTTTATAATGGGTGTGTTCCTTACCTTATCTTAGTGTCTAAACTCTTCTCCATGGCTGCACCCCCAAATAATATTCCCTTACGTGCGAAGGGGTATCTAGAGAGTGGGATAGGTTTAATAACTACCCTAACCCTAATGCGTACTCTAACCATAACCCCTACCCTAACACTAACACGTACCCTAATCCTAACCCGTACCCTAAACCGAGCCCTAACCCTAACCCTAACCCTAACCCATACCCTACGCCGTACCCGCACCCCTCCCCAAACCCGTACCCTAAGCCGTACCCTAAGCCTAACCCTAAGCCTAACCCTAACCCTAGGCTACCCTTGACTGCTTCTGCCTCTAATAGATTTCCTAAGCACTAGTGTTTTAAGGAACAGCTGAAAAAGAGAATCCTAATGTGATTTCTTTATAATGGGTGTGTTCCTTATCTTATCCTAGTGTCTAAACTCTTCTCCATGGCTGGACCCCCAAATAATACTCCTTTACGTGCTAAGGGGTATCTAGAGAGTGGGATAGGTTTAATAACTACCCTAACACTAACGCGTACCCTAACCCTAACCCCTACCCTAACCCTAACACGTACCCTAATCCTAACCCGTACCCTAAACCGAGCCCTAACCCTAACACTAACCCTAACCCTAACCCTAACCCATACCCTACGCCGTACCCGCACCCCTCACCGAACCCGTACCCTAAGCCGTACCCTAAGCCTAACCCTAAGCCTAACCCTAACCCTAGGCTACCCTTGACTGCTTCTGCCTCCAATAGATTTCCTAAGCACTAGTGTTTTAAGGAACAGCTTAAAAAGAGAATCCTAATGTGATTTCTTTATAATGGGTGTGTTCCTTATCTTATCCTAGTGTCTAAACTCTTCTCCATGGCTGGACCCCCAAATAATATTCCTTTACGTGCTAAGGGTTATCTAGAGAGTGGGATAGGTTTAATAACTACCCTAACCCTAATGCGTACTCTAACCCTAACCCCTACCCTAACACTAACACGTACCCTAATCCTAATCCGTACCCTAAACCGAGCCCTAACCCTAGCACTAACCCTAATCCAAACCCTAACCCATACCCTACGCCGTAACCGAACCCCTCCCCAAACCCATACCCTAAGCGGTACGCTAAGCCTAACCCTAAGCCTAACCCTAACCCTAGGCTACCCTTGACTGCTTCTGCCTCCAATAGATTTCCTAAGCACTATTGTTTTAAGGAACAGCTTAAAAAGAGAATCCTAATGTGATTTCTTTATAATGGGTGTGTTCCTTATCTTATCCTAGTGTCTAAACTCTTCTCCATGGCTGCACCCTCAAATAATATTCCTTTACGTGCGAAGGGGTATCTAGAGAGTGGGATAGGTTTAATAACTACCCTAACCCTAACGCGTACGCTAACCCTAACCCTAACACGTACCCTAATCCTATCCCGTACCCTAAACCGAGCCCTAACCCTAACACTAACCCTAACCCTAACCCTAACCCATACCCAACGCCGTACCCGAACCCCTCCCGAAACCCGTACCCTAAGCCGTACCCTAAGCCTAACCCTAAGCCTAACCCTAACCCTTGGCTACCCTTGACTGCTTCTGCCTCCAATAGATTTCCTAAGCACTAGTGTTTTAAGGAACAGCTAAAAAAGAGAATCCTAATGTGATTTCTTTATAATGGGTGTGTTCCTTATCTTATCCTAGTGTCTAAACTCTTCTCCATGGCTGGACCCCCAAATAATATTCCTTTACGTGCTAAGGGGTATCTAGAGAGTGGGATAGGTTTAATAACTACCCTAACCCTAATGCGTACCCTAACCCTAACCCCTACCCTAACCCTAACACGTACCCTAATCCTAACCCGTACCCTAAACCGAGCCCTAACCCTAACACTAACCCTAACCCGAACCCTAACCAATACCCTACGCCGTACCCGAACCCCTCCCCAAACCCGTACCCTAATCCGTACCCTAAGCCTAACCCTAAGCCTAACACTAACCCTAGGCTACCCTTGACTGCTTCTGCCTCCAATAGATTTCCTAAGCACTAGTGTTTTAAGGAACAGCTTAAAATAGAATCCTAATATGATTTCTTTATAATGGGTGTGTTCCTTATCTTATCCTAGTGTCTAAACTCTTCTCCATGGCTGGACCCCCAAATAATATTCCTTTACGTGCTAAGGGGTATCTAGAGAGTGGGATAGGTTTAATAACTACCCTAACCCTAACGCGTACCCTAACCCTAACCCCTACCCTAACCCTAACACGTACCCTAATCCTAACCCGTACCCTAAACCGAGCCCTAACCCTAACACTAACCCTAACCCTAACCCTAACCCATACCCTACGCCGTACCCGCACCCCTCACCGAACCCGTACCCTAAGCCGTACCCTAAGCCTAACCCTAAGCCTAACCCTAACCCTAGGCTACCCTTGACTGCTTCTGCCTCCAATAGATTTCCTAAGCACTAGTGTTTTAAGGAACAGCTTAAAAAGAGAATCCTAATGTGATTTCTTTATAATGGGTGTGTTCCTTATCTTATCCTAGTGCCTAAACTCTTCTCCATGGCTGGATCCCCAAATAATACTCCTTTACGTGCTAAGGGGTATCTAGAGAGTGGGATAGGTTTACTAACTACCCTAACCCTAACGCGTACCCTAACCCTAACCCCTACCCTAACCCTAACACGTACCCTAATCCTAACCCGTACCCTAAACCGAGCCCTAACCCTAACACTAACCCTAACCCTAACCATAACACATACCCTACGCCGTACCCGAACCCCTCCCCGAACCCGAACCCTAAGCCGTACCCTAAGCCTAACCCTAAGCCTAACCCTAACCCTAGGCTACCCTTGACTGCTTCTGCCTCCAATAGATTTCCTAAGCACTAGTGTTTTAAGGAACAGCTTAAAAAGAGAATCCTAATGTGATTTCTTTATAATGGGTGTGTTCCTTATCTTATCCTAGTGTCTAAACTCTTCTCCATGGCTGCACCCTCAAATAATATTCCTTTACGTGCGAAGGGGTATCTAGAGAGTGGGATAGGTTTAATAACTACCCTAACCCTAACGCGTACCCTAACCCTAACCCTAACACGTACCCTAATCCTATCCCGTACCCTAAACCGAGCCCTAACCCTAACACTAACCCTAACCCTAACCCTAACCCATACCCAACGCCGTACCCGAACCCCTCCCGAAACCCGTACCCTAAGCCGTACCCTAAGCCTAACCCTAAGCCTAACCCTAACCCTTGGCTACCCTTGACTGCTTCTGCCTCCAATAGATTTCCTAAGCACTAGTGTTTTAAGGAACAGCTAAAAAAGAGAATCCTAATGTGATTTCTTTATAATGGGTGTGTTCCTTATCTTATCCTAGTGTCTAAACTCTTCTCCATGGCTGGACCCACAAATAATATTCCTTTACGTGCTAAGGGGTATCTAGAGAGTGGGATAGGTTTAATAACTACCCTAACCCTAATGCGTACCCTAACCCTAACCCCTACCCTAACCCTAACACGTACCCTAATCCTAACCCGTACCCTAAACCGAGTCCTAACCCTAACACTAACCCTAACCCGAACCCTAACCAATACCCTACGCCGTACCCGAACCCCTCCCCAAACCCGTACCCTAATCCGTACCCTAAGCCTAACCCTAAGCCTAACCCTAACCCTAGGCTACCCTTGACTGCTTCTGCCTCCAATAGATTTCCTAAGCACTAGTGTTTTAAGGAACAGCTGAAAAAGAGAATCCTAATGTGATTTCTTTATAATGGGAGTGTTCCTTATCTTATCCTAGTGTCTAAACTCTTCTCCAAGGCTGGACCCCCAAATAATACTCCTTTACGTGCTAAGGGGTATCTAGAGAGTGGGATAGGTTTAATAACTACCCTAACACTAACGCGTACCCTAACCCTAACCCCTACCCTAACCCTAACACGTACCCTAATCCTATCCCGTACCCTAAACCGAGCCCTAAATCTAACACTAACCCTAACCCTAACCCAAACCCATAACCTACGCCGAACCCGTACCCTAAGCCGTACCCTAAGCCTAACCCTAAGCCTAACCCTAACCCTAGGCTACCCTTGACTGCTTCTGCCTCCAATAGATTTCCTAAGCACTAGTGTTTTAAGGAACAGCTTAAAAAGAGAATACTAATGTGATTTCTTTATAATGGGTGTGTTCCTTATCTTATCCTAGTGTTTAAACTCTTCTCCATGGCTGGACCCACAAATAATATTCCTTTACGTGCTAAGGGGTATCTAGAAAGTGGGATAGGTTTAATAACTACCCTAACACTAAAGCGTACACTAACCCTAACCCCTACCCTAACCCTAACACGTATCCTAATCCTAACCCGTACCCTGAACCGAGCCCTAACCCTAACACTAACCCTAACACTAACCCTAACGCATACCCTACGCCGTACCCGAACCTCTCCCTGAACCCGTACCCTAAGCCGTACCCTAAGCCTAACCCTAAGCCTAACCCTAACCCTATGCTACCCTTGACTGCTTCTGCCTCCAATAGATTTCCTAAGCACTAGTGTTTTAAGGAACAGCTTAAAAAGAGAATCCTAATGTGATTTCTTTATAATGGGTGTGTTCCTTATCTTATCTTAGTGTCTAAACTCTTCTCCATGGCTGCACCCCCAAATAATATTCCCTTACGTGCTGAGGGATATCTAGAGAGTGGGATAGGTTTAATAACTACCCTAACCCTAATGCGTACTCTAACCCTAACACCTACCCTAACACTAACACGTACCCTAATCCTAACCCGTACCCTAAACCGAGCCCTAACCCTAGCACTAACCCTAATCCAAACCCTAACCCATACCCTACGCCCTACGCGAACCCCTCCCCAAACCCGTACCCTAAGCGGTACGCTAAGCCTAACCCTAAGCCTAACCCTAACCCTAGGCTACCCTTGACTGCTTCTGCCTCTAATAGATTTCCTAAGCACTAGTGTTTTAAGGAACAGCTGAAAAAGAGAATCCTAATGTGATTTCTTTATAATGGGTGTGTTCCTTATCTTATCCTAGTGTCTAAACTCTTCTCCATGGCTGGACCCCCAAATAATACTCCTTTACGTGCTAAGGGGTATCTAGAGAGTGGGATAGGTTTAATAACTACCCTAACACTAACGCGTACCCTAACCCTAACCCCTACCCTAACCCTAACACGTACCCTAATCCTAACCCGTACCCTAAACCGAGCCCTAACCCTAACACTAACCCTAACCCTAACCCTAACCCATACCCTACGCCGTACCCGCACCCCTCACCGAACCCGTACCCTAAGCCGTACCCTAAGCCTAACCCTAAGCCTAACCCTAACCCTAGGCTACCCTTGACTGCTTCTGCCTCCAATAGATTTCCTAAGCACTAGTGTTTTAAGGAACAGCTTAAAAAGAGAATCCTAATGTGATTTCTTTATAATGGGTGTGTTCCTTATCTTATCCTAGTGTCTAAACTCTTCTCCATGGCTGGACCCCCAAATAATATTCCTTTACGTGCTAAGGGGTATCTAGAGAGTGGGATAGGTTTAATAACTACCCTAACCCTAATGCGTACTCTAACCCTAACCCCTACCCTAACACTAACACGTACCCTAATCCTAATCCGTACCCTAAACCGAGCCCTAACCCTAGCACTAACCCTAATCCAAACCCTAACCCATACCCTACGCCGTAACCGAACCCCTCCCCAAACCCGTACCCTAAGCGGTACGCTAAGCCTAACCCTAAGCCTAACCCTAACCCTAGGCTACCCTTGACTGCTTCTGCCTCCAATAGATTTCCTAAGCACTATTGTTTTAAGGAACAGCTTAAAAAGAGAATCCTAATGTGATTTCTTTATAATGGGTGTGTTCCTTATCTTATCCTAGTGTCTAAACTCTTCTCCATGGCTGCACCCTCAAATAATATTCCTTTACGTGCGAAGGGGTATCTAGAGAGTGGGATAGGTTTAATAACTACCCTAACCCTAACGCGTACCCTAACCCTATCCCTAACACGTACCCTAATCCTATCCCGTACCCTAAACCGAGCCCTAACCCTAACACTAACCCTAACCCTAACCCTAACCCATACCCAACGCCGTACCCGAACCCCTCCCGAAACCCGTACCCTAAGCCGTACCCTAAGCCTAACCCTAAGCCTAACCCTAACCCTTGGCTACCCTTGACTGCTTCTGCCTCCAATAGATTTCCTAAGCACTAGTGTTTTAAGGAACAGCTAAAAAAGAGAATCCTAATGTGATTTCTTTATAATGGGTGTGTTCCTTATCTTATCCTAGTGTCTAAACTCTTCTCCATGGCTGGACCCACAAATAATATTCCTTTACGTGCTAAGGGGTATCTAGAGAGTGGGATAGGTTTAATAACTACCCTAACCCTAATGCGTACCCTAACCCTAACCCCTACCCTAACCCTAACACGTACCCTAATCCTAACCCATACCCTAAACCGAGCCCTAACCCTAACACTAACCCTAACCCGAACCCTAACCAATACCCTACGCCGTACCCGAACCCCTCCCCAAACCCGTACCCTAATCCGTACCCTAAGCCTAACCCTAAGCCTAACCCTAACCCTAGGCTACCCTTGACTGCTTCTGCCTCCAATAGATTTCCTAAGCACTAGTGTTTTAAGGAACAGCTGAAAAAGAGAATCCTAATGTGATTTCTTTATAATGGGAGTGTTCCTTATCTTATCCTAGTGTCTAAACTCTTCTCCAAGGCTGGACCCCCAAATAATACTCCTTTACGTGCTAAGGGGTATCTAGAGAGTGGGATAGGTTTAATAACTACCCTAACACTAACGCGTACCCTAACCCTAACCCCTACCCTAACCCTAACACGTACCCTAATCCTATCCCGTACCCTAAACCGAGCCCTAAATCTAACACTAACCCTAACCCTAACCCAAACCCATAACCTACGCCGAACCCGTACCCTAAGCCGTACCCTAAGCCTAACCCTAAGCCTAACCCTAACCCTAGGCTACCCTTGACTGCTTCTGCCTCCAATAGATTTCCTAAGCACTAGTGTTTTAAGGAACAGCTTAAAAAGAGAATACTAATGTGATTTCTTTATAATGGGTGTGTTCCTTATCTTATCCTAGTGTTTAAACTCTTCTCCATGGCTGGACCCACAAATAATATTCCTTTACGTGCTAAGGGGTATCTAGAAAGTGGGATAGGTTTAATAACTACCCTAACACTAAAGCGTACACTAACCCTAACCCCTACCCTAACCCTAACACGTATCCTAATCCTAACCCGTACCCTGAACCGAGCCCTAACCCTAACACTAACCCTAACACTAACCCTAACGCATACCCTACGCCGTACCCGAACCTCTCCCTGAACCCGTACCCTAAGCCGTACCCTAAGCCTAACCCTAAGCCTAACCCTAACCCTATGCTACCCTTGACTGCTTCTGCCTCCAATAGATTTCCTAAGCACTAGTGTTTTAAGGAACAGCTTAAAAAGAGAATCCTAATGTGATTTCTTTATAATGGGTGTGTTCCTTATCTTATCTTAGTGTCTAAACTCTTCTCCATGGCTGCACCCCCAAATAATATTCCCTTACGTGCTGAGGGATATCTAGAGAGTGGGATAGGTTTAATAACTACCCTAACCCTAATGCGTACTCTAACCCTAACACCTACCCTAACACTAACACGTACCCTAATCCTAACCCGTACCCTAAACCGAGCCCTAACCCTAGCACTAACCCTAATCCAAACCCTAACCCATACCCTACGCCCTACGCGAACCCCTCCCCAAACCCGTACCCTAAGCGGTACGCTAAGCCTAACCCTAAGCCTAACCCTAACCCTAGGCTACCCTTGACTGCTTCTGCCTCCAATAGATTTCCTAAGCACTATTGTTTTAAGGAACAGCTTAAAAAGAGAATCCTAATGTGATTTCTTTATAATGGGTGTGTTCCTTATCTTATCCTAGTGTCTAAACTCTTCTCCATGGCTGCACCCTCAAATAATATTCCTTTACGTGCTAAGGGGTATCTAGAGAGTGGGATAGGTTTAATAACTACCCTAACGCTAACGCGTACCCTAACCCTAACCCCTACCCTAACCCTAACACGTACCCTAATCCTAACCCGTACCCTAAACCGAGGCCTAACCCTAACACTAACCCTAACCCTAACCCATACCCTACGCCGTACCCGCACCCCTCCCCGAACCCGTACCCTAAGCCGTATCCTAAGCCGTACCCTAAGCCAAACCCTAAGCCTAACCCTAACCCTAGGCTACCCTTGACTGCTTCTGCCTCCAATAGATTTCCTAAGCACTAGTGTTTTAAGGAACAGCTTAAAAAGAGAATCCTAATGTGATTTCTTTATAATGGGTGTGTTCCTTATCTTATCCTAGTGCCTAAACTCTTCTCCATGGCTGGATCCCCAAATAATACTCCTTTACGTGCTAAGGGGTATCTAGAGAGTGGGATAGGTTTACTAACTACCCTAACCCTAACGCGTACCCTAACCCTAACCCCTACCCTAACCCTAACACGTACCCTAATCCTAACCCGTACCCTAAACCGAGCCCTGACCCTAACACTAACCCTAACCCTAACCATAACACATACCCTACGCCATACCCGAACCCCTCCCCGAACTCGAACCCTAAGCCGTACCCTAAGCCTAACCCTAAGCCTAACCCTAACCCTTGGCTACCCTTGACTGCTTCTGCCTCCAATAGATTTCCTAAGCACTAGTGTTTTAAGGAACAGCTTAAAAAGAGAATTCTAATGTGATTTCTTTATAATGGGTGTGTTCCTTATCTTATCCTAGTGTCTAAACTCTTCTCCATGGCTGAACCCCCAAATAATATTCCTTTACGTGCTAAGGGGTATCTAGAGAGTGGGATAGGTTTACTAACTACCCTAACCCTAAAGCGTACCCTAACCCTAACCCCTACCCTAACCCTAACATGTACCCTAATCCTAACCCGTACCCTAAACCGAGCCGTAACCTTATCACTAACCCTAACCCTAACCCTAACACATACCCTACGCTGTACCCGAACCCCTCACCGAACCCGTACCCTAAGCCGTACCCTAAGCCTAACCCTAAGCCTAACCCTAACCCTAGGCTACCCTTGAATGCTTCTGCCTCCAATAGATTTCCTAAGCACTAGTGTTTTAAGGAACAGCTTAAAAAGAGAATCCTAATGTGATTTCTTTATAATGGGTGTGTTCCTTATCTTATCCTAGTGTCTAAACTCTTCTCCATGGCTGGACCCCCAAATAATATTCCTTTACGTGCTAAGGGGTATCTAGAGAGTGGGATAGGTTTAATAACTACCCTAACCCTAACGCGTACCCTAACCCTAACCCCTACCCTAACCCTAACACGTACCCTAATCCTAACCCGTACTCTAAACCGAGCCCTAACCCTAACACTAACCCTAACCCTTACCCATACCCTACGCCGTACCCGCACCCCTCACCTAACCCGTACCCTAAGCCGTACCCTAAGCCTAACCCTAAGCCTAACCCTAACCCTAGGCTACCCTTGACTGCTTCTGCCTCCAATAGATTTCCTAAGCACTAGTGTTTTAAGGAACAGCTTAAAAAGAGAATCCTAATGTGATTTCTTTATAATGGGTGTGTTCCTTATCTTATCCTAGTGCCTAAACTCTTCTCCATGGCTGGATCCCCAAATAATACTCCTTTACGTGCTAAGGGATATCTAGAGAGTGGGATAGGTTTACTAACTACCCTAACCCTAACGCGTACCCTAACCCTAACACCTACCCTAACCCTAACACGTACCCTAATCCTAACCCGTACCCTAAACCGAGCCCTGACCCTAACAGTAACCCTAACCCTAACCATAACACATACCCTACGCCGTACCCGAACCCTTCCCCGAACCCGATCCCTAAGCCGTACCCTAAGCCTAACCCTAAGCCTAACCCTAACCCTTGGCTACCCTTGACTGCTTCTGCCTCCAATAGATTTCCTAAGCACTAGTGTTTTAAGGAACAGCTTAAAAAGAGAATTCTAATGTGATTTCTTTATAATGGGTGTGTTCCTTATCTTATCCTAGTGTCTAAACTCTTCTCCATGGCTGGACCCCCAAATAATATTCCTTTACGTGCTAAGGGGTATCTAGAGAGTGGGATAGGTTTACTAACTACCCTAACCCTAAAGCGTACCCTAACCCTAACCCCTACCCTAACCCTAACATGTACCCTAATCCTAACCCTTACCCTAAACCGAGCCGTAACCTTAACACTAACCCTAACCCTAACCCTAACACATACCCTACGCTGTACCCGAACCCCTCCCCGAACCCGTACCCTAAGCCGTACCCTAAGCCTATCCCTAAGCCTAACCCTAACCCTAGGCTACCCTTGACTGCTTCTGCCTCCAATAGATTTCCTAAGCACTAGTGTTTTAAGGAACAGCTTAAAAAGAGAATCCTAATGTGATTTCTTTATAATGGGTGTGTTCCTTATCTTATCCTAGTGTCTAAACTCTTCTCCATGGCTGGACCCCCAAATAATATTCCTTTACGTGCTAAGGGGTATCTAGAGAGTGGGATAGGTTTAATAACTACCCTAACCCTAACGCGTACCCTAACCCTAACCCCTACCCTAACCCTAACACGTACCCTAATCCTAACCCGTACCCTAAACCGAGCCCTAACCCTAACACTAACCCTAACCCTAACCCATACCCTACGCTGTACCCGCACCCCTCACCTAACCCGTACCCTAAGCCTTACCCTAAGCCTAACCCTAAGCCTAACCCTAACCCTAGGCTACCCTTGACTGCTTCTGCCTCCAATAGATTTCCTAAGCACTACTGTTTTAAGGAACAGCTTAAAAAGAGAATCCTAATGTGATTTCTTTATAATGGGTGTGTTCCTTATTTATCCTAGTGTCTAAACTCTTCTCCATGGCTGGACCCCCAAATAATATTACTTTACGTGCTAAGGGGTATCTAGAAAGTGGGATAGGTTTAATAACTACCCTAACCCTAAAGCGTACCCTAACCCTAACCCCTACCCTAACCCTAACACGTATCCTAATCCTAACCCGTACCTGAACCGAGCCCTAACCCTAACACTAACCCTAACACTAACCCTAACGCATACCCTACGCCGTACCCGAACCCCTCCCTGAACCCGTACCCTAAGCCGTACCCTAAGCCTAACCCTAAGCCTAACCCTAACCCTACGCTACCCTTGACTGCTTCTGCCTCCAATAGATTTCCTAAGCACTAGTGTTTTAAGGAACAGCTTAAAAAGAGAATCCTAATGTGATTTCTTTATAATGGGTGTGTTCCTTATCTTATCTTAGTGTCTAAACTCTTCTCCATGGCTGCACCCCCAAATAATATTCCCTTACGTGCTGAGGGGTATCTAGAGAGTGGGATAGGTTTAATAACTACCCTAACCCTAATGCGTACTCTAACCCTAACCCCTACCCTAACACTAACACGTACCCTAATCCTAACCCGTACCCTAAACCGAGCCCTAACCCTAGCACTAACCCTAATCCAAACCCTAACCCATACCCTACGCCGTAACCGAACCCCTCCCCAAACCCGTACCCTAAGCGGTACGCTAAGCCTAACCCTAAGCCTAACCCTAACCCTAGGCTACCCTTGACTGCTTCTGCCTCCAATAGATTTCCTAAGCACTAGTGTTTTAAGGAACAGCTTAAAAAGAGAATCCTAATGTGATTTCTTTATAATGGGTGTGTTCCTTATCTTATCCTAGTGTCTAAACTCTTCTCCATGGCTGCACCCTCAAATAATATTCCTTTACGTGCTAAGGGGTATCTAGAGAGTGGGATAGGTTTAATAACTACCCTAACGCTAACGCGTACCCTAACCCTAACCCCTACCCTAACCCTAACACGTACCCTAATCCTAACCCGTACCCTAAACCGAGCCCTAACCCTAACACTAACCCTAACCCTAACCCATACCCTACGCAATACCCGCACCCCTCCCCGAACCCGTACACTAAGCCGTATCCTAAGCCGAACCCTAAGCCTAACCCTAAACCTAGGCTACCCTTGACTGCTTCTGCCTCCAATAGATTTCCTAAGCACTAGTGTTTTAAGGAACAGCTTAAAAAGAGAATCCTAATGTGATTTCTTTATAATGGGTGTGTTCCTTATCTTATCCTAGTGCCTAAACTCTTCTCCATGGCTGGATCCCCAAATAATACTCCTTTACGTGCTAAGGGGTATCTAGAGAGTGGGATAGGTTTACTAACTACCCTAACCCTAACGCGTACCCTAACCCTAACCTCTACCCTAACCCTAACACGTACCCTAATCCTAACCCGTACCCTAAACCGAGCCCTAACCCTAACACTAACCCTAACCCTAACCCATACCCTACGCCGTACCCGCACCCCTCACCTAACCCGTACCCTAAGCCGTACCCTAAGCCTAACCCTAAGCCTAACCCTAACCCTTGGCTACCCTTGACTGCTTCTGCCTCCAATAGATGTCCTAGTCACTAGTGTTTTAAGGAACAGCTAAAAAAGAGAATCCTAATGTGATT
>NW_026778122.1:0-37651 GCF_028023285.1 Balaenoptera ricei | reverse complement strand
TTTTCTTTATAATGGGTGTGTTCCTTATCTTATCCTAGTGTCTAAACTCTTGTCCATGGCTGGACCCCCAAATAATATTCCTTTACGTGCTAAGGGGTATCTAGAGAATGGGATAGGTTTAATAACAACCCTAACCCTAACGCGTATCCTAACCCTAACATGTACCCTAATCCTAACCCGTACCCTAAACCGAGCCCTAACCCTAACACTAACCCTAACCCTAACCCTAACCCATACCCTACACCGTACACGGACCCCTCCCCGAACCCATACCCTAAGCCGTACCCTAACCCTAACCCTAAGCCTAACCCTAACCCTAGGCTACCCTTGACGGCTTCTGCTTCCAATAGATTTCCTAAGCACTAGTGTTTTAAGGAACAGCTTAAAAAGAGAATCCTAATGTGATTTCTTTATAATGGGTGTGTTCCTTATCTTATCCTAGTGTCTAAACTCTTCTCCATGGCTGGACCCCCAAATAATATTCCTTTACGTGCTAAGGGGTATCTAGAGAGTGGGATAGGTTTAATAACTACCCTAACCCTAACGCATACCCTAACCCTAACCCCTACCCTAACCCTAACATGTACCCTAATCCTAACCCGTACCCTAAACCGAGCCCTAACCCTAACCCTAACCCTAACCCTAACCCTAACCCATACCCTACACCGTACACGGACCCCTCCCCGAACCCGTACCCTAAGCCGTACCCTAACCCTAACCCTAAGCCTAACCCTAACCCTAGGCTACCCTTGACTGCTTCTGCCTCCAATAGATTTCCTAAGCACTAGTGTTTTAAGGAACAGCTTAAAAAGAGAATCCTAATGTGATTTCTTTATAATGGGTGTGTTCCTTATCTCATCCTAGTGTCTAAATTCTTCTCCATGGCTGGACCCCCAAATAATATTCCTTTACGTGCTAAGGGGTATCTAGAGAGTGGGATAGGTTTAATAACTACCCTAACCCTAACGCGTACCCTAACCCTAACCCCTACCCTAAACCTAACAAGTACTCTAATCCTAACCCGTACCCTAAACTGAGCCCTAACCCTAACACTAACCCTAACCCTAACCCTAACCCATACCGTACACCGTACACGGACCCCTCCCCGAACCCGTACCCTAAGCCGTACCCTAACCCTAACCCTAAGCCTAACCCTAACCCTAGGCTACCCTTGACTGCTTCTGCCTCCAATAGATTTCCTAAGCACTAGTGTTTTAAGGAACAGCTTAAAAAGAGAATCCTAATGTGATTTCTTTATAATGGGTGTGTTCCTTATCTTATCCTAGTGTCTAAACTCTTCTCCATGGCTGGACCCCCAAATAATATTCCTTTACGTGCTAAGGGGTATCTAGAGAATGGGATAGGTTTAATAACAACCCTAACCCTAACGCGTATCCTAACCCTAACCCCTACCCTAACCCTAACATGTACCCTAATCCTAACCCGTACCCTAAACCGAGCCCTAACCCTAACACTAACCCTAACCCTAACCCTAACCCATACCCTACACCGTACACGGACCCCTCCCCGAACCCGTACCCTAAGCCGTACCCTAACCCTAACCCTAAGCCTAACCCTAACCCTAGGCTACCCTTGACTGCTTCTGCCTCCAATAGATTTCCTAAGCACTAGTGTTTTAAGGAACAGCTTAAAAAGAGAATCCTAATGTGATTTCTGTATAATGGGTGTGTTCCTTATCTTATCCTAGTGTCTAAACTCTTCTCCATGGCTGGACCCCCAAATAATATTCCTTTACGTGCTAAGGGGTATCTAGAGAGTGGGATAGGTTTAATAACTACCCTAACCCTAACGCGTACCCTAACCCTAACCCCTACCCTAAACCTAACACGTACTCTAATCCTAACCCGTACCGTAAAATGAGCCCTAACCCTAACACTAACCCTAACCCTAACCCTAACCCATACCCTACACCGTACACGGACCCCTCCCCGAACCCGTACCCTAAGCCGTACCCTAACCCTAACCCTAAGCCTAACCCTAACCCTAGGCTACCCTTGACTGCTTCTGCCTCCAATAGATTTCCTAAGCACTAGTGTTTTAAGGAACAGCTTAAAAAGAGAATCCTAATGTGATTTCTGTATAATGGGTGTGTTCCTTATCTTATCCTAGTGTCTAAATTCTTCTCCATGGCTGGACCCCCAAATAATATTCCTTTACGTGCTAAGGGGTATCTAGAGAGTGGGATAGGTTTAATAACTACCCTAACCCTAACGCGTACCCTAACCCTAACCCCTACCCTAAACCTAACACGTACCCTAATCCTAACCCGTACCCTAAAATGAACCCTAACCCTAACACTAACCCTAACCCTAACCCTAACCCATACCCTACAGTGTACATGGACCCCTCCCCGAACCCGTACCCTAAGCCGTACCCTAACCCTAACCCTAAGCCTAACCCTAACCCTAGGCTACCCTTGACTGCTTCTGCCTCCAATAGATTTCCTAAGCACTAGTGTTTTAAGGAACAGCTTAAAAAGAGAATCCTAATGTGATTTCTTTATAATGGGTGTGTTCCTTATCTTATCCTAGTGTCTAAACTCTTCTCCATGGCTGGACCCCCAAATAATATTCCTTTACGTGCTAAGGGGTATCTAGAGAGTGGGATAGGTTTAATAACTACCCTAACCCTAACGCATACCCTAACCCTAACCCCTACCCTAACCCTAACACGTACTCTAATCCTAACCCGTACCCTAAAATGAGCCCTAACCCAAACACTAACCCTAACCCTAACCCTAACCCATACCCTACACCGTACACGGACCCCTCCCCGAACCCGTACCCTAAGCCGTACCCTAACCCTAACCCTAAGCCTAACCCTAACCCTAGGCTACCCTTGACTGCTTCTGCCTCCAATAGATTTCCTAAGCACTAGTGTTTTAAGGAACAGCTTAAAAAGAGAATCCTAATGTGATTTAATTATAATGGGTGTGTTCCTTATCTTATCCTAGTGTCTAAAGTCTTGTCCATGGCTGGACCCCCAAATAATATTCCTTTACGTGCTAAGGGGTATCTAGAGAATGGGATAGGTTTAATAACAACCCTAACCCTAACGCGTACCCTAACCCTAACCCCTACCCTAACCCTAACAGGTACCCTAATCCTAACCCGTACCCTAAACCGAGCCCTAACCCTAACACTAACCCTAACCCTAACCCTAACCCATACCCTACACCGTACACGGACCCCTCCCCGAACCCGTACCCTAAGCCGTACCCTAACCCTAACCCTAAGCCTAACCCTAACCCTAGGCTACCCTTGACTGCTTCTGCCTCCAATAGATTTCCTAAGCACTAGTGTTTTAAGGAACAGCTTAAAAAGAGAATCCTAATGTGATTTCTGTATAATGGGTGTGTTCTTTATCTTATCCTAGTGTCTAAACTCTTCTCCATGGCTGGACCCCCAAATAATATTCCTTTACGTGCTAAGGGGTATCTAGAGAGTGGGATAGGTTTAATAACTACCCTAACCCTAACGCGTACCCTAACCCTAACCCCTACCCTAAACCTAACACGTACTCTAATCCTAACCCGTACCCTAAAATGAGCCCTAACCCTAACACTAACCCTAACCCTAACCCTAACCCATACCCTACACCGTACACGGACCCCTCCCCGAACCCGTACCCTAACCCTAACCCTAAGCCTAACCCTAACCCTAGGCTACCCTTGACGGCTTCTGCTTCCAA
This sequence comes from Balaenoptera ricei, assembly GCF_028023285.1. NCBI lineage: Eukaryota > Metazoa > Chordata > Mammalia > Artiodactyla > Balaenopteridae > Balaenoptera > Balaenoptera ricei. Next base: position 33,940 of record NW_026778122.1, on the reverse strand, counting down.
TAGATTTCCTAAGCACTAGTGTTTTAAGGAACAGCTTAAAAAGAGAATCCTAATGTGATTTCTTTATAATGGGTGTGTTCCTGATCTTATCCTAGTGTCTAAATTCTTCTCCATGGCTGGACCCCCAAATAATATTCCTTTACGTGCTAAGGGGTATCTAGAGAGTGGGATAGGTTTAATAACTACCCTAACCCTAACGCGTACCCTAACCCTAACCCCTACCCTAAACCTAACACGTACTCTAATCCTAACCCGTACCCTAAAATGAGCCCTAACCCTAACACTAACCCTAACCCTAACCCTAACCCATACCCTACACCGTACACGGACCCCTCCCCGAACCCGTACCCTAAGCCGTACCCTAACCCTAACCCTAAGCCTAACCCTAACCCTAGGCTACCCTTGACTGCTTCTGCCTCCAATAGATTTCCTAAGCATTAGTGTTTTAAGGAACAGCTTAAAAAGAGAATCCTAATGTGATTTCTTTATAATGGGTGTGTTCCTTATCTTATCCTAGTGTCTAAAGTCTTGTCCATGGCTGGACCCCCAAATAATATTCCTTTACGTGCTAAGGGGTATCTAGAGAATGGGATAGGTTTAATAACAACCCTAACCCTAACGCGTATCCTAACCCTAACATGTACCCTAATCCTAACCCGTACCCTAAACCGAGCCCTAACCCTAACACTAACCCTAACCCTAACCCTAACCCATACCCTACACCGTACACGGACCCCTCCCCGAACCCATACCCTAAGCCGTACCCTAACCCTAACCCTAAGCCTAACCCTAACCCTAGGCTACCCTTGACGGCTTCTGCTTCCAATAGATTTCCTAAGCACTAGTGTTTTAAGGAACAGCTTAAAAAGAGAATCCTAATGTGATTTCTTTATAATGAGTGTGTTCCTTATCTTATCCTAGTGTCTAAACTCTTCTCCATGGCTGGACCCCCAAATAATATTCCTTTACGTGCTAAGGGGTATCTAGAGAGTGGGATAGGTTTAATAACTACCCTAACCCTAACGCATACCCTAAACCTAACCCCTACCCTAACCCTAACATGTACCCTAATCCTAACCCGTACCCTAAACCGAGCCCTAACCCTAACACTAACCCTAACCCTAACCCTAACCCATACCCTACACCGTACACGGACCCCTCCCCGAACCCGTACCCTAATCCGTACCCTAACCCTAACCCTAAGCCTAACCCTAACCCTAGGCTACCCTTGACTGCTTCTGCCTCCAATAGATTTCCTAAGCACTAGTGTTTTAAGGAACAGCTTAAAAAGAGAATCCTAATGTGATTTCTTTATAATGGGTGTGTTCCTTATCTCATCCTAGTGTCTAAATTCTTCTCCATGGCTGGACCCCCAAATAATATTCCTTTACGTGCTAAGGGGTATCTAGAGAGTGGGATAGGTTTAATAACTACCCTAACCCTAACGCGTACCCTAACCCTAACCCCTACCCTAAACCTAACAAGTACTCTAATCCTAACCCGTACCCTAAAATGAGCCCTAACCCTAACACTAACCCTAACCCTAACCCTAACCCATACCCTACACCGTACACGGACCCCTCCCCGAACCCGTACCCTAAGCCGTACCCTAACCCTAACCCTAAGCCTAACCCTAACCCTAGGCTACCCTTGACTGCTTCTGCCTCCAATAGATTTCCTAAGCACTAGTGTTTTACGGAACAGCTTAAAAAGAGAATCCTAATGTGATTTCTTTATAATGGGTGTGTTCCTTATCTTATCCTAGTGTCTAAACTCTTCTCCATGGCTGGACCCCCAAATAATATTCCTTTACGTGCTAAGGGGTATCTAGAGAATGGGATAGGTTTAATAACAACCCTAACCCTAACGCGTATCCTAACCCTAACCCCTACCCTAACCCTAACATGTACCCTAATCCTAACCCGTACCCTAAACCGAGCCCTAACCCTAACACTAACCCTAACCCTAACTCTAACCCATACCCTACACCGTACACGGACCCCTTCCCGAACCCGTACCCTAAGCCGTACCCTAACCCTAACCCTAAGCCTAACCCTAACCCTAGGCTACCCTTGACTGCTTCTGCCTCCAGTAGATTTCCTAAGCACTAGTGTTTTAAGGAACAGCTTAAAAAGAGAATCCTAATGTGATTTCTGTATAATGGGTGTGTTCCTTATCTTATCCTAGTGTCTAAACTCTTCTCCATGGCTGGACCCCCAAATAATATTCCTTTACGTGCTAAGGGGTATCTAGAGAGTGGGATAGGTTTAATAACTACCCTAACCCTAACGCGTACCCTAACCCTAACCCCTACCCTAAACCTAACACGTACTCTAATCCTAACCCGTACCCTAAAATGAGCCCTAACCCTAACACTAACCCTAACCCTAACCCTATCCCATACCCTACACGGTACATGGACCCCTCCCCGAACCCGTACCCTAAGCCGTACCCTAACCCTAACCCTAAGCCTAACCCTAACCCTAGGCTACCCTTGACTGCTTCTGCCTCCAATAGATTTCCTAAGCACTAGTGTTTTAAGGAACAGCTTAAAAAGAGAATCCTAATGTGATTTCTTTATAATGGGTGTGTTCCTTATCTTATCCTAGTGTCTAAACTCTTCTCCATGGCTGGACCCCCAAATAATATTCCTTTACGTGCTAAGGGGTATCTAGAGAGTGGGATAGGTTTAATAACTACCCTAACCCTAACGCATACCCTAACCCTAACCCCTACCCTAACCCTAACACGTACCCTAATCCTAACCCATACCCTAAACCGAGCCCTAACCCTAACACTAACCCTAACCCTAACCCTAACCCATACCCTACATCGTACACGGACCCCTCCCCGAACCCGTACCCTAAGCCGTACCCTAACCCTAACCCTAAGCCTAACCCTAACCCTAGGCTACCCTTGACTGATTCTGCCTCCAATAGATTTCCTAAGCACTAGTGTTTTAAGGAACAGCTTAAAAAGAGAATCCTAATGTGATTTCTTTATAATGGGTGTGTTCCTTATCTTATCCTAGTGTCTAAACTCTTGTCCATGGCTGGACCCCCAAATAATATTCCTTTACGTGCTAAGGGGTATCTAGAGAATGGGATAGGTTTAATAACAACCCTAACCCTAACGCGTATCCTAACCCTAACCCCTAGCCTAACCCTAACATGTACCCTAATCCTAACCCGTACCCTAAACCGAGCCCTAACCCTAACACTAACCCTAAACCTAACCCTAACCCATACCCTACACCGTACATGGACCCCTCCCCGAACCCGTACCCTAAGCCGTACCCTAACCCTAACCCTAAGCCTAACACTAACCCTAGGCTACCCTTGACTGCTTCTGCCTCCAATAGATTTCCTAAGCACTAGTGTTTTAAGGAACAGCTTAAAAAGAGAATCCTAATGTGATTTCTGTATAATGGGTGTGTTCTTTATCTTATCCTAGTGTCTAAACTCTTCTCCATGGCTGGACCCCCAAATAATATTCCTTTACGTGCTAAGGGGTATCTAGAGAGTGGGATAGGTTTAATAACTACCCTAACCCTAACGCGTACCCTAACCCTAACCCCTACCCTAAACCTAACACGTACTCTAATCCTAACCCGTACCCTAAAATGAGCCCTAACCCTAACACTAACCCTAACCCTAACCCTAACCCATACCCTACACCGTACACGGACCCCTCCCCGAACCCGTACCCTAACCCTAACCCTAAGCCTAACCCTAACCCTAGGCTACCCTTGACGGCTTCTGCTTCCAATAGATTTCCTAAGCACTAGTGTTTTAAGGAACAGCTTAAAAAGAGAATCCTAATGTGATTTCTTTATAATGGGTGTGTTCCTGATCTTATCCTAGTGTCTAAATTCTTCTCCATGGCTGGACCCCCAAATAATATTCCTTTACGTGCTAAGGGGTATCTAGAGAGTGGGATAGGTTTAATAACTACCCTAACCCTAACGCGTACCCTAACCCTAACCCCTACCCTAAACCTAACACGTACTCTAATCCTAACCCGTACCCTAAAATGAGCCCTAACCCTAACACTAACCCTAACCCTAACCCTAACCCATACCCTACACCGTACACGGACCCCTCCCCGAACCCGTACCCTAAGCCGTACCCTAACCCTAACCCTAAGCCTAACCCTAACCCTAGGCTACCCTTGACTGCTTCTGCCTCCAATAGATTTCCTAAGCATTAGTGTTTTAAGGAACAGCTTAAAAAGAGAATCCTAATGTGATTTCTTTATAATGGGTGTGTTCCTTATCTTATCCTAGTGTCTAAAGTCTTGTCCATGGCTGGACCCCCAAATAATATTCCTTTACGTGCTAAGGGGTATCTAGAGAATGGGATAGGTTTAATAACAACCCTAACCCTAACGCGTATCCTAACCCTAACATGTACCCTAATCCTAACCCGTACCCTAAACCGAGCCCTAACCCTAACACTAACCCTAACCCTAACCCTAACCCATACCCTACACCGTACACGGACCCCTCCCCGAACCCATACCCTAAGCCGTACCCTAACCCTAACCCTAAGCCTAACCCTAACCCTAGGCTACCCTTGACGGCTTCTGCTTCCAATAGATTTCCTAAGCACTAGTGTTTTAAGGAACAGCTTAAAAAGAGAATCCTAATGTGATTTCTTTATAATGAGTGTGTTCCTTATCTTATCCTAGTGTCTAAACTCTTCTCCATGGCTGGACCCCCAAATAATATTCCTTTACGTGCTAAGGGGTATCTAGAGAGTGGGATAGGTTTAATAACTACCCTAACCCTAACGCATACCCTAAACCTAACCCCTACCCTAACCCTAACATGTACCCTAATCCTAACCCGTACCCTAAACCGAGCCCTAACCCTAACACTAACCCTAACCCTAACCCTAACCCATACCCTACACCGTACACGGACCCCTCCCCGAACCCGTACCCTAATCCGTACCCTAACCCTAACCCTAAGCCTAACCCTAACCCTAGGCTACCCTTGACTGCTTCTGCCTCCAATAGATTTCCTAAGCACTAGTGTTTTAAGGAACAGCTTAAAAAGAGAATCCTAATGTGATTTCTTTATAATGGGTGTGTTCCTTATCTCATCCTAGTGTCTAAATTCTTCTCCATGGCTGGACCCCCAAATAATATTCCTTTACGTGCTAAGGGGTATCTAGAGAGTGGGATAGGTTTAATAACTACCCTAACCCTAACGCGTACCCTAACCCTAACCCCTACCCTAAACCTAACAAGTACTCTAATCCTAACCCGTACCCTAAAATGAGCCCTAACCCTAACACTAACCCTAACCCTAACCCTAACCCATACCCTACACCGTACACGGACCCCTCCCCGAACCCGTACCCTAAGCCGTACCCTAACCCTAACCCTAAGCCTAACCCTAACCCTAGGCTACCCTTGACTGCTTCTGCCTCCAATAGATTTCCTAAGCACTAGTGTTTTACGGAACAGCTTAAAAAGAGAATCCTAATGTGATTTCTTTATAATGGGTGTGTTCCTTATCTTATCCTAGTGTCTAAACTCTTCTCCATGGCTGGACCCCCAAATAATATTCCTTTACGTGCTAAGGGGTATCTAGAGAATGGGATAGGTTTAATAACAACCCTAACCCTAACGCGTATCCTAACCCTAACCCCTACCCTAACCCTAACATGTACCCTAATCCTAACCCGTACCCTAAACCGAGCCCTAACCCTAACACTAACCCTAACCCTAACTCTAACCCATACCCTACACCGTACACGGACCCCTTCCCGAACCCGTACCCTAAGCCGTACCCTAACCCTAACCCTAAGCCTAACCCTAACCCTAGGCTACCCTTGACTGCTTCTGCCTCCAGTAGATTTCCTAAGCACTAGTGTTTTAAGGAACAGCTTAAAAAGAGAATCCTAATGTGATTTCTGTATAATGGGTGTGTTCCTTATCTTATCCTAGTGTCTAAACTCTTCTCCATGGCTGGACCCCCAAATAATATTCCTTTACGTGCTAAGGGGTATCTAGAGAGTGGGATAGGTTTAATAACTACCCTAACCCTAACGCGTACCCTAACCCTAACCCCTACCCTAAACCTAACACGTACTCTAATCCTAACCCGTACCCTAAAATGAGCCCTAACCCTAACACTAACCCTAACCCTAACCCTATCCCATACCCTACACGGTACATGGACCCCTCCCCGAACCCGTACCCTAAGCCGTACCCTAACCCTAACCCTAAGCCTAACCCTAACCCTAGGCTACCCTTGACTGCTTCTGCCTCCAATAGATTTCCTAAGCACTAGTGTTTTAAGGAACAGCTTAAAAAGAGAATCCTAATGTGATTTCTTTATAATGGGTGTGTTCCTTATCTTATCCTAGTGTCTAAACTCTTCTCCATGGCTGGACCCCCAAATAATATTCCTTTACGTGCTAAGGGGTATCTAGAGAGTGGGATAGGTTTAATAACTACCCTAACCCTAACGCATACCCTAACCCTAACCCCTACCCTAACCCTAACACGTACCCTAATCCTAACCCATACCCTAAACCGAGCCCTAACCCTAACACTAACCCTAACCCTAACCCTAACCCATACCCTACATCGTACACGGACCCCTCCCCGAACCCGTACCCTAAGCCGTACCCTAACCCTAACCCTAAGCCTAACCCTAACCCTAGGCTACCCTTGACTGATTCTGCCTCCAATAGATTTCCTAAGCACTAGTGTTTTAAGGAACAGCTTAAAAAGAGAATCCTAATGTGATTTCTTTATAATGGGTGTGTTCCTTATCTTATCCTAGTGTCTAAACTCTTGTCCATGGCTGGACCCCCAAATAATATTCCTTTACGTGCTAAGGGGTATCTAGAGAATGGGATAGGTTTAATAACAACCCTAACCCTAACGCGTATCCTAACCCTAACCCCTAGCCTAACCCTAACATGTACCCTAATCCTAACCCGTACCCTAAACCGAGCCCTAACCCTAACACTAACCCTAAACCTAACCCTAACCCATACCCTACACCGTACATGGACCCCTCCCCGAACCCGTACCCTAAGCCGTACCCTAACCCTAACCCTAAGCCTAACACTAACCCTAGGCTACCCTTGACTGCTTCTGCTTCCAATAGATTTCCTAAGCACTAGTGTTTTAAGGAACAGCTTAAAAAGAGAATCCTAATGTGATTTCTTTATAATGGGTGTGTTCCTGATCTTATCCTAGTGTCTAAATTCTTCTCCATGGCTGGACCCCCAAATAATATTCCTTTACGTGCTAAGGGGTATCTAGAGAGTGGGATAGGTTTAATAACTACCCTAACCCTAACGCGTACCCTAACCCTAACCCCTACCCTAAACCTAACACGTACTCTAATCCTAACCCGTACCCTAAAATGAGCCCTAACCCTAACACTAACCCTAACCCTAACCCTAACCCATACCCTACACCGTACACGGACCCCTCCCCGAACCCGTACCCTAAGCCGTACCCTAACCCTAACCCTAAGCCTAACCCTAACCCTAGGCTACCCTTGACTGCTTCTGCCTCCAATAGATTTCCTAAGCACTAGTGTTTTAAGGAACAGCTTAAAAAGAGAATCCTAATGTGATTTCTTTATAATGGGTGTGTTCCTTATCTTATCCTAGTGTCTAAAGTCTTGTCCATGGCTGGACCCCCAAATAATATTCCTTTACGTGCTAAGGGGTATCTAGAGAATGGGATAGGTTTAATAACAACCCTAACCCTAACGCGTATCCTAACCCTAACATGTACCCTAATCCTAACCCGTACCCTAAACCGAGCCCTAACCCTAACACTAACCCTAACCCTAACCCTAACCCATACCCTACACCGTACACGGACCCCTCCCCGAACCCATACCCTAAGCCGTACCCTAACCCTAACCCTAAGCCTAACCCTAACCCTAGGCTACCCTTGACGGCTTCTGCTTCCAATAGATTTCCTAAGCACTAGTGTTTTAAGGAAAAGCTTAAAAAGAGAATCCTAATGTGATTTCTTTATAATGGGTGTGTTCCTTATCTTATCCTAGTGTCTAAACTCTTCTCCATGGCTGGACCCCCAAATAATATTCCTTTACGTGCTAAGGGGTATCTAGAGAGTGGGATAGGTTTAATAACTACCCTAACCCTAACGCATACCCTAACCCTAACCCCTACCCTAACCCTAACATGTACCCTAATCCTAACCCGTACCCTAAACCGAGCCCTAACCCTAACACTAACCCTAACCCTAACCCTAACCCATACCCTACACCGTACACGGACCCCTCCCCGAACCCGTACCCTAAGCCGTACCCTAACCCTAACCCTAAGCCTAACCCTAACCCTAGGCTACCCTTGACTGCTTCTGCCTCCAATAGATTTCCTAAGCACTAGTGTTTTAAGGAACAGCTTAAAAAGAGAATCCTAATGTGATTTCTTTATAATGGGTGTGTTCCTTATCTCATCCTAGTGTCTAAATTCTTCTCCATGGCTGGACCCCCAAATAATATTCCTTTACGTGCTAAGGGGTATCTAGAGAGTGGGATAGGTTTAATAACTACCCTAACCCTAACGCGTACCCTAACCCTAACCCCTACCCTAAACCTAACAAGTACTCTAATCCTAACCCGTACCCTAAACTGGGCCCTAACCCTAACACTAACCCTAACCCTAACCCTAACCCATACCGTACACCGTACACGGACCCCTCCCCGAACCCGTACCCTAAGCCGTACCCTAACCCTAACCCTAAGCCTAACCCTAACCCTAGGCTACCCTTGACTGCTTCTGCCTCCAATAGATTTCCTAAGCACTAGTGTTTTAAGGAACAGCTTAAAAAGAGAATCCTAATGTGATTTCTTTATAATGGGTGTGTTCCTTATCTTATCCTAGTGTCTAAACTCTTCTCCATGGCTGGACCCCCAAATAATATTCCTTTACGTGCTAAGGGGTATCTAGAGAATGGGATAGGTTTAATAACAACCCTAACCCTAACGCGTATCCTAACCCTAACCCCTACCCTAACCCTAACATGTACCCTAATCCTAACCCGTACCCTAAACCGAGCCCTAACCCTAACACTAACCCTAACCCTAACCCTAACCCATACCCTACACCGTACACGGACCCCTCCCCGAACCCGTACCCTAAGCCGTACCCTAACCCTAACCCTAAGCCTAACCCTAACCCTAGGCTACCCTTGACTGCTTCTGCCTCCAATAGATTTCCTAAGCACTAGTGTTTTAAGGAACAGCTTAAAAAGAGAATCCTAATGTGATTTCTGTATAATGGGTGTGTTCCTTATCTTATCCTAGTGTCTAAACTCTTCTCCATGGCTGGACCCCCAAATAATATTCCTTTACGTGCTAAGGGGTATCTAGAGAGTGGGATAGGTTTAATAACTACCGTAACCCTAACGCGTACCCTAACCCTAACCCCTACCCTAAACCTAACACGTACTCTAATCCTAACCCGTACCGTAAAATGAGCCCTAACCCTAACACTAACCCTAACCCTAACCCTAACCCATACCCTACACCATACACGGACCCCTCCCCGAACCCGTACCCTAAGCCGTACCCTAACCCTAACCCTAAGCCTAACCCTAACCCTAGGCTACCCTTGACTGCTTCTGCCTCCAATAGATTTCCTAAGCACTAGTGTTTTAAGGAACAGCTTAAAAAGAGAATCCTAATGTGATTTCTGTATAATGGGTGTGTTCCTTATCTTATCCTAGTGTCTAAATTCTTCTCCATGGCTGGACCCCCAAATAATATTCCTTTACGTGCTAAGGGGTATCTAGAGAGTGGGATAGGTTTAATAACTACCCTAACCCTAACGCGTACCCTAACCCTAACCCCTACCCTAAACCTAACACGTACCCTAATCCTAACCCGTACCCTAAAATGAACCCTAACCCTAACACTAACCCTAACCCTAACCCTAACCCATACCCTACACTGTACATGGACCCCTCCCCGAACCCGTACCCTAAGCCGTACCCTAACCCTAACCCTAAGCCTAACCCTAACCCTAGGCTACCCTTGACTGCTTCTGCCTCCAATAGATTTCCTAAGCACTAGTGTTTTAAGGAACAGCTTAAAAAGAGAATCCTAATGTGATTTCTTTATAATGGGTGTGTTCCTTATCTTATCCTAGTGTCTAAACTCTTCTCCATGGCTGGACCCCCAAATAATATTCCTTTACGTGCTAAGGGGTATCTAGAGAGTGGGATAGGTTTAATAACTACCCTAACCCTAACGCATACCCTAACCCTAACCCCTACCCTAACCCTAACACGTACCCTAATCCTAACCCGTACCCTAAACCGAGCCCTAACCCTAACACTAACCCTAACCCTAACCCTAACCCATACCCTACACCGTACACGGACCCCTCCCCGAACCCGTACCCTAAGCCGTACCCTAACCCTAACCCTAAGCCTAACCCTAACCCTAGGCTACCCTTGACTGCTTCTGCCTCCAATAGATTTCCTAAGCACTAGTGTTTTAAGGAACAGCTTAAAAAGAGAATCCTAATGTGATTTCTTTATAATGGGTGTGTTCCTTATCTTATCCTAGTGTCTAAACTCTTGTCCATGGCTGGACCCCCAAATAATATTCCTTTACGTGCTAAGGGGTATCTAGAGAATGGGATAGGTTTAATAACAACCCTAACCCTAACGCGTATCCTAACCCTAACCCCTAGCCTAACCCTAACATGTACCCTAATCCTAACGCGTACCCTAAACCGAGCCCTAACCCTAACACTAACCCTAACCGTAACCCTAACCCATACCCTACACCGTACACGGACCCCTCCCCGAACCCGTACCCTAAGCCGTACCCTAACCCTAACCCTAAGCCTAACCCTAACCCTAGGCTACCCTTGACTGCTTCTGCTTCCAATAGATTTCCTAAGCACTAGTGTTTTAAGGAACAGCTTAAAAAGAGAGTCCTAATGTGATTTCTTTATAATGGGTGTGTTCCTTATCTTATCCTAGTGTCTAAATTTTTCTCCATGGCTGGACCCCCAAATAATATTTCTTTACGTGCTAAGGGGTATCTAGAGAGTGGGATAGGTTTAATAACTACCCTAACCCTAACGCGTACCCTAACCCTAACCCCTACCCTAAACCTAACACGTACTCTAATCCTAACCCGTACCCTAAAATGAGCCCTAACCCTAACACTAACCCTAACCCTAACCCTAACCCATACCCTACACCGTACACGGACCCCTCCCCGAACCCGTACCCTAAGCCGTACCCTAACCCTAACCCTAAGCCTAACCCTAACCCTAGGCTACCCTTGACTGCTTCTGCCTCCAATAGATTTCCTAAGCACTAGTGTTTTAAGGAACAGCTTAAAAAGAGAATCCTAATGTGATTTAATTATAATGGGTGTGTTCCTTATCTTATCCTAGTGTCTAAAGTCTTGTCCATGGCTGGACCCCCAAATAATATTCCTTTACGTGCTAAGGGGTATCTAGAGAATGGGATAGGTTTAATAACAACCCTAACCCTAACGCGTATCCTAACCCTAACATGTACCCTAATCCTAACACGTACCCTAAACCGAGCCCTAACCCTAACACTAACCCTAACCCTAACCCTAACCCATACCCTACACCGTACACGGACCCCTCCCCGAACCCATACCCTAAGCCGTACCCTAACCCTAACCCTAAGCCTAACCCTAACCCTAGGCTACCCTTGACGGCTTCTGCTTCCAATAGATTTCCTAAGCACTAGTGTTTTAAGGAACAGCTTAAAAAGAGAATCCTAATGTGATTTCTTTATAATGGGTGTGTTCCTTATCTTATCCTAGTGTCTAAACTCTTCTCCATGGCTGGACCCCCAAATAATATTCCTTTACGTGCTAAGGGGTATCTAGAGAGTGGGATAGGTTTAATAACTACCCTAACCCTAACGCGTACCCTAACCCTAACCCCTACCCTAAACCTAACACGTACCCTAATCCTAACCCTTAACCTAAACCGAGCCCTAACCCTAACCCTAACCCTAACCCTAACCCTAACCCATACCCTACACCGTACACTGACCCCTCCCCGAACCCGTACCCTAAGCCGTACCCTAACCCTAACCCTAAGCCTAACCCTAACCCTAGGCTACCCTTGACTGCTTCTGCTTCCAATAGATTTCCTAAGCACTAGTGTTTTAAGGAACAGCTTAAAAAGAGAATCCTAATGTGATTTCCTTATAATGGGTGTGTTCCTTATCTTATCCTAGTGTCTAAATTCTTCTCCATGGCTGGACCCCCAAATAATATTCCTTTACGTGCTAAGGGGTATCTAGAGAGTGGGATAGGTTTAATAACTACCCTAACCCTAATGCGTACCCTAACCCTAACCCCTACCCTAAACCTAACACGTACTCTAATCCTAACCCGTACCCTAAACCGAGCCCTAACCCTAACACTAACCCTAACCCTAACCCTAACCCATACCCTACACCGTACACGGACCCCTCCCCGAACCCGTACCCTAAGCCTTACCCTAACCCTAACCATAAGCCTAACCCTAACCCTAGGCTACCCTTGACTGCTTCTGCTTCCAATAGATTTCCTAAGCACTAGTGTTTTAAGGAACATCTTAAAAAGAGAATCCTAATGTGATTTCTTTATAATGGGTGTGTTCCTTATCTTATCCTAGTGTCTAAACTCTTCTCCATGGCTGGACCCCCAAATAATATTCCTTTACGTGCTAAGGGGTATCTAGAGAGTGGGATAGGTTTAATAACTACCCTAAACCTAACGCGTACCCTAACCCTAACCCCTACCCTAACCCTAACAGGTACCCTAATCCTAACCCGTACCCTAAACCGAGCCCTAACCCTAACACTAACCCTAACCCTAACCCTAACCCATACCCTACACCGTACACGGACCCCTCCCCGAACCCGTACCCTAAGCCGTACCCTAACCCTAACCCTAAGCCTAACCCTAACCCTAGGCTACCCTTGACTGCTTCTGCCTCCAATAGATTTCCTAAGCACTAGTGTTTTAAGGAACAGCTTAAAAAGAGAATCCTAATGTGATTTCTGTATAATGGGTGTGTTCTTTATCTTATCCTAGTGTCTAAACTCTTCTCCATGGCTGGACCCCCAAATAATATTCCTTTACGTGCTAAGGGGTATCTAGAGAGTGGGATAGGTTTAATAACTACCCTAACCCTAACGCGTACCCTAACCCTAACCCCTACCCTAAACCTAACACGTACTCTAATCCTAACCCGTACCCTAAAATGAGCCCTAACCCTAACACTAACCCTAACCCTAACCCTAACCCATACCCTACACCGTACACGGACCCCTCCCCGAACCCGTACCCTAACCCTAACCCTAAGCCTAACCCTAACCCTAGGCTACCCTTGACGGCTTCTGCTTCCAATAGATTTCCTAAGCACTAGTGTTTTAAGGAACAGCTTAAAAAGAGAATCCTAATGTGATTTCTTTATAATGGGTGTGTTCCTGATCTTATCCTAGTGTCTAAATTCTTCTCCATGGCTGGACCCCCAAATAATATTCCTTTACGTGCTAAGGGGTATCTAGAGAGTGGGATAGGTTTAATAACTACCCTAACCCTAACGCGTACCCTAACCCTAACCCCTACCCTAAACCTAACACGTACTCTAATCCTAACCCGTACCCTAAAATGAGCCCTAACCCTAACACTAACCCTAACCCTAACCCTAACCCATACCCTACACCGTACACGGACCCCTCCCCGAACCCGTACCCTAAGCCGTACCCTAACCCTAACCCTAAGCCTAACCCTAACCCTAGGCTACCCTTGACTGCTTCTGCCTCCAATAGATTTCCTAAGCATTAGTGTTTTAAGGAACAGCTTAAAAAGAGAATCCTAATGTGATTTCTTTATAATGGGTGTGTTCCTTATCTTATCCTAGTGTCTAAAGTCTTGTCCATGGCTGGACCCCCAAATAATATTCCTTTACGTGCTAAGGGGTATCTAGAGAATGGGATAGGTTTAATAACAACCCTAACCCTAACGCGTATCCTAACCCTAACATGTACCCTAATCCTAACCCGTACCCTAAACCGAGCCCTAACCCTAACACTAACCCTAACCCTAACCCTAACCCATACCCTACACCGTACACGGACCCCTCCCCGAACCCATACCCTAAGCCGTACCCTAACCCTAACCCTAAGCCTAACCCTAACCCTAGGCTACCCTTGACGGCTTCTGCTTCCAATAGATTTCCTAAGCACTAGTGTTTTAAGGAACAGCTTAAAAAGAGAATCCTAATGTGATTTCTTTATAATGGGTGTGTTCCTTATCTTATCCTAGTGTCTAAACTCTTCTCCATGGTTGGACCCCCAAATAATATTCCTTTACGTGCTAAGGGGTATCTAGAGAGTGGGATAGGTTTAATAACTACCCTAACCCTAACGCATACCCTAAACCTAACCCCTACCCTAACCCTAACATGTACCCTAATCCTAACCCGTACCCTAAACCGAGCCCTAACCCTAACACTAACCCTAACCCTAACCCTAACTCATACCCTACACCGTACACGGACCCCTCCCCGAACCCGTACCCTAATCCGTACCCTAACCCTAACCCTAAGCCTAACCCTAACCCTAGGCTACCCTTGACTGCTTCTGCCTCCAATAGATTTCCTAAGCACTAGTGTTTTAAGGAACAGCTTAAAAAGAGAATCCTAATGTGATTTCTGTATAATGGGTGTGTTCCTTATCTTATCCTAGTGTCTAAACTCTTCTCCATGGCTGGACCCCCAAATAATATTCCTTTACGTGCTAAGGGGTATCTAAAGAGTGGGATAGGTTTAATAACTACCCTAACCCTAACGCGTACCCTAACCCTAACCCCTACCCTAAACCTAACAAGTACTCTAATCCTAACCCGTACCCTAAAATGAGCCCTAACCCTAACACTAACCCTAACCCTAACCCTAACCCATACCCTACACCGTACACGGACCCCTCCCCGAACCCGTACCCTAAGCCGTGCCCTAACCCTAACCCTAAGCCTAACCCTAACCCTAGGATACCCTTGACTGCTTCTGCCTCCAATAGATTTCCTAAGCACTAGTGTTTTAAGGAACAGCTTAAAAAGAGAATCCTAATGTGATTTCTTTATAATGGGTGTGTTCCTTATCTTATCCTAGTGTCTAAACTCTTCTCCATGGCTGGACCCCCAAATAATATTCCTTTACGTGCTAAGGGGTATCTAGAGAATGGGATAGGTTTAATAACAACCCTAACCCTAACGCGTATCCTAACCCTAACCCCTACCCTAACCCTAACATGTACCCTAATCCTAACCCGTACCCTAAACCGAGCCCTAACCCTAACACTAACCCTAACCCTAACCCTAACCCATACCCTACACCGTACACGGACCCCTCCCCGAACCCGTACCCTAAGCCGTACCCTAACCCTAACCCTAAGCCTAACCCTAACCCTAGGCTACCCTTGACTGCTTCTGCCTCCAATAGATTTCCTAAGCACTAGTGTTTTAAGGAACAGCTTAAAAAGAGAATCCTAATGTGATTTCTGTATAATGGGTGTGTTCCTTATCTTATCCTAGTGTCTAAACTCTTCTCCATGGCTGGACCCCCAAATAATATTCCTTTACGTGCTAAGGGGTATCTAGAGAGTGGGATAGGTTTAATAACTACCGTAACCCTAACGCGTACCCTAACCCTAACCCCTACCCTAAACCTAACACGTACTCTAATCCTAACCCGTACCGTAAAATGAGCCCTAACCCTAACACTAACCCTAACCCTAACCCTAACCCATACCCTACACCGTACACGGACCCCTCCCCGAACCCGTACCCTAAGCCGTACCCTAACCCTAACCCTAAGCCTAACCCTAACCCTAGGCTACCCTTGACTGCTTCTGCCTCCAATAGATTTCCTAAGCACTAGTGTTTTAAGGAACAGCTTAAAAAGAGAATCCTAATGTGATTTCTGTATAATGGGTGTGTTCCTTATCTTATCCTAGTGTCTAAATTCTTCTCCATGGCTGGACCCCCAAATAATATTCCTTTACGTGCTAAGGGGTATCTAGAGAGTGGGATAGGTTTAATAACTACCCTAACCCTAACGCGTACCCTAACCCTAACCCCTACCCTAAACCTAACACGTACCCTAATCCTAACCCGTACCCTAAAATGAACCCTAACCCTAACACTAACCCTAACCCTAACCCTAACCCATACCCTACACTGTACATGGACCCCTCCCCGAACCCGTACCCTAAGCCCTACCCTAACCCTAACCCTAAGCCTAACCCTAACCCTAGGCTACCCTTGACTGCTTCTGCCTCCAATAGATTTCCTAAGCACTAGTGTTTTAAGGAACAGCTTAAAAAGAGAATCCTAATGTGATTTCTTTATAATGGGTGTGTTCCTTATCTTATCCTAGTGTCTAAACTCTTCTCCATGGCTGGACCCCCAAATAATATTCCTTTACGTGCTAAGGGGTATCTAGAGAGTGGGATAGGTTTAATAACTACCCTAACCCTAACGCATACCCTAACCCTAACCCCTACCCTAACCCTAACACGTACCCTAATCCTAACCCGTACCCTAAACCGAGCCCTAACCCTAACACTAACCCTAACCCTAACCCTAACCCATACCCTACACCGTACACGGACCCCTCCCCGAACCCGTACCCTAAGCCGTACCCTAACCCTAACCCTAAGCCTAACCCTAACCCTAGGCTACCCTTGACTGCTTCTGCCTCCAATAGATTTCCTAAGCACTAGTGTTTTAAGGAACAGCTTAAAAAGAGAATCCTAATGTGATTTCTTTATAATGGGTGTGTTCCTTATCTTATCCTAGTGTCTAAACTCTTGTCCATGGCTGGACCCCCAAATAATATTCCTTTACGTGCTAAGGGGTATCTAGAGAATGGGATAGGTTTAATAACAACCCTAACCCTAACGCGTATCCTAACCCTAACCCCTAGCCTAACCCTAACATGTACCCTAATCCTAACGCGTACCCTAAACCGAGCCCTAACCCTAACACTAACCCTAACCCTAACCCTAACCCATACCCTACACCGTACACGGACCCCTCCCCGAACCCGTACCCTAAGCCGTACCCTAACCCTAACCCTAAGCCTAACCCTAACCCTAGGCTACCCTTGACTGCTTCTGCTTCCAATAGATTTCCTAAGCACTAGTGTTTTAAGGAACAGCTTAAAAAGAGAGTCCTAATGTGATTTCTTTATAATGGGTGTGTTCCTTATCTTATCCTAGTGTCTAAATTTTTCTCCATGGCTGGACCCCCAAATAATATTCCTTTACGTGCTAAGGGGTATCTAGAGAGTGGGATAGGTTTAATAACTACCCTAACCCTAACGCGTACCCTAACCCTAACCCCTACCCTAAACCTAACACGTACTCTAATCCTAACCCGTACCCTAAAATGAGCCCTAACCCTAACACTAACCCTAACCCTAACCCTAACCCATACCCTACACCGTACACGGACCCCTCCCCGAACCCGTACCCTAAGCCGTACCCTAACCCTAACCCTAAGCCTAACCCTAACCCTAGGCTACCCTTGACTGCTTCTGCCTCCAATAGATTTCCTAAGCACTAGTGTTTTAAGGAACAGCTTAAAAAGAGAATCCTAATGTGATTTAATTATAATGGGTGTGTTCCTTATCTTATCCTAGTGTCTAAAGTCTTGTCCATGGCTGGACCCCCAAATAATATTCCTTTACGTGCTAAGGGGTATCTAGAGAATGGGATAGGTTTAATAACAACCCTAACCCTAACGCGTATCCTAACCCTAACATGTACCCTAATCCTAACACGTACCCTAAACCGAGCCCTAACCCTAACACTAACCCTAACCCTAACCCTAACCCATACCCTACACCGTACACGGACCCCTCCCCGAACCCATACCCTAAGCCGTACCCTAACCCTAACCCTAAGCCTAACCCTAACCCTAGGCTACCCTTGACGGCTTCTGCTTCCAATAGATTTCCTAAGCACTAGTGTTTTAAGGAACAGCTTAAAAAGAGAATCCTAATGTGATTTCTTTATAATGGGTGTGTTCCTTATCTTATCCTAGTGTCTAAACTCTTCTCCATGGCTGGACCCCCAAATAATATTCCTTTACGTGCTAAGGGGTATCTAGAGAGTGGGATAGGTTTAATAACTACCCTAACCCTAACGCATACCCTAACCCTAACCCCTACCCTAACCCTAACACGTACCCTAATCCTAACCCGTACCCTAAACCGAGCCCTAACCCTAACACTAACCCTAACCCTAACCCTAACCCATACCCTACACCGTACACGGACCCCTCCCCGAACCCGTACCCTAAGCCGTACCCTAACCCTAACCCTAAGCCTAACCCTAACCCTAGGCTACCCTTGACTGCTTCTGCCTCCAATAGATTTCCTAAGCACTAGTGTTTGAAGGAACAGCTTAAAAAGAGAATCCTAATGTGATTTCTTTATAATGGGTGTGTTCCTTATCTTATCCTAGTGTCTAAACTCTTCTCCATGGCTGGACCCCCAAATAATATTCCTTTACGTGCTAAGGGGTATCTAGAGAGTGGGATAGGTTTAATAACTACCCTAACCCTAACGCGTACCCTAACCCTAACCCCTACCCTAAACCTAACACGTACCCTAATCCTAACCCTTAACCTAAACCGAGCCCTAACCCTAACCCTAACCCTAACCCTAACCCTAACCCATACCCTACACCGTACACTGACCCCTCCCCGAACCCGTACCCTAAGCCGTACCCTAACCCTAACCCTAAGCCTAACCCTAACCCTAGGCTACCCTTGACTGCTTCTGCTTCCAATAGATTTCCTAAGCACTAGTGTTTTAAGGAACAGCTTAAAAAGAGAATCCTAATGTGATTTCTTTATAATGGGTGTGTTCCTTATCTTATCCTAGTGTCTAAATTCTTCTCCATGGCTGGACCCCCAAATAATATTCCTTTACGTGCTAAGGGGTATCTAGAGAGTGGGATAGGTTTAATAACTACCCTAACCCTAATGCGTACCCTAACCCTAACCCCTACCCTAAACCTAACACGTACTCTAATCCTAACCCGTACCCTAAACCGAGCCCTAACCCTAACACTAACCCTAACCCTAACCCTAACCCATACCCTACACCGTACACGGACCCCTCCCCGAACCCGTACCCTAAGCCTTACCCTAACCCTAACCATAAGCCTAACCCTAACCCTAGGCTACCCTTGACTGCTTCTGCTTCCAATAGATTTCCTAAGCACTAGTGTTTTAAGGAACAGCTTAAAAAGAGAATCCTAATGTGATTTCTTTATAATGGGTGTGTTCCTTATCTTATCCTAGTGTCTAAACTCTTCTCCATGGCTGGACCCCCAAATAATATTCCTTTACGTGCTAAGGGGTATCTAGAGAGTGGGATAGGTTTAATAACTACCCTAAACCTAACGCGTACCCTAACCCTAACCCCTACCCTAACCCTAACAGGTACCCTAATCCTAACCCGTACCCTAAACCGAGCCCTAACCCTAACACTAACCCTAACCCTAACCCTAACCCATACCCTACACCGTACACGGACCCCTCCCCGAACCCGTACCCTAAGCCGTACCATAACCCTAACCCTAAGCCTAACCCTAACCCTAGGCTACCCTTGACTGCTTCTGCCTCCAATATATTTCCTAAGCACTAGTGTTTTAAGGAACAGCTTAAAAAGAGAATCCTAATGTGATTTCTGTATAATGGGTGTGTTCTTTATCTTATCCTAGTGTCTAAACTCTTCTCCATGGCTGGACCCCCAAATAATATTCCTTTACGTGCTAAGGGGTATCTAGAGAGTGGGATAGGTTTAATAACTACCCTAACCCTAACGCGTACCCTAACCCTAACCCCTACCCTAAACCTAACACGTACTCTAATCCTAACCCGTACCCTAAAATGAGCCCTAACCCTAACACTAACCCTAACCCTAACCCTAACCCATACCCTACACCGTACACGGACCCCTCCCCGAACCCGTACCCTAACCCTAACCCTAAGCCTAACCCTAACCCTAGGCTACCCTTGACGGCTTCTGCTTCCAATAGATTTCCTAAGCACTAGTGTTTTAAGGAACAGCTTAAAAAGAGAATCCTAATGTGATTTCTTTATAATGGGTGTGTTCCTGATCTTATCCTAGTGTCTAAATTCTTCTCCATGGCTGGACCCCCAAATAATATTCCTTTACGTGCTAAGGGGTATCTAGAGAGTGGGATAGGTTTAATAACTACCCTAACCCTAACGCGTACCCTAACCCTAACCCCTACCCTAAACCTAACACGTACTCTAATCCTAACCCGTACCCTAAAATGAGCCCTAACCCTAACACTAACCCTAACCCTAACCCTAACCCATACCCTACACCGTACACGGACCCCTCCCCGAACCCGTACCCTAAGCCGTACCCTAACCCTAACCCTAAGCCTAACCCTAACCCTAGGCTACCCTTGACTGCTTCTGCCTCCAATAGATTTCCTAAGCATTAGTGTTTTAAGGAACAGCTTAAAAAGAGAATCCTAATGTGATTTAATTATAATGGGTGTGTTTCTTATCTTATCCTAGTGTCTAAAGTCTTGTCCATGGCTGGACCCCCAAATAATATTCCTTTACGTGCTAAGGGGTATCTAGAGAATGGGATAGGTTTAATAACAACCCTAACCCTAACGCGTATCCTAACCCTAACATGTACCCTAATCCTAACCCGTACCCTAAACCGAGCCCTAACCCTAACACTAACCCTAACCCTAACCCTAACCCATACCCTACACCGTACACGGACCCCTCCCCGAACCCATACCCTAAGCCGTACCCTAACCCTAACCCTAAGCCTAACCCTAACCCTAGGCTACCCTTGACGGCTTCTGCTTCCAATAGATTTCCTAAGCACTAGTGTTTTAAGGAACAGCTTAAAAAGAGAATCCTAATGTGATTTCTTTATAATGGGTGTGTTCCTTATCTTATCCTAGTGTCTAAACTCTTCTCCATGGCTGGACCCCCAAATAATATTCCTTTACGTGCTAAGGGGTATCTAGAGAGTGGGATAGGTTTAATAACTACCCTAACCCTAACGCGTATCCTAACCCTAACCCCTACCCTAAACCTAACACGTACCCTAATCCGAACCCGTACCCTAAACCGAGCCCTAACCCTAACACTAACCCTAACCCTAACCCATACCCTACACCGTACACGGACCCCTCCCCGAACCCGTACCCTAAGCCGTGCCCTAACCCTAACCCTAAGCCTAACCCTAACCCTAGGATACCCTTGACTGCTTCTGCCTCCAATAGATTTCCTAAGCACTAGTGTTTTAAGGAACAGCTTAAAAAGAGAATCCTAATGTGATTTCTTTATAATGGGTGTGTTCCTTATCTTATCCTAGTGTCTAAACTCTTCTCCATGGCTGGACCCCCAAATAATATTCCTTTACGTGCTAAGGGGTATCTAGAGAATGGGATAGGTTTAATAACAACCCTAACCCTAACGCGTATCCTAACCCTAACCCCTACCCTAACCCTAACATGTACCCTAATCCTAACCCGTACCCTAAACCGAGCCCTAACCCTAACACTAACCCTAACCCTAACCCTAACCCATACCCTACACCGTACACGGACCCCTCCCCGAACCCGTACCCTAAGCTGTACCCTAACCCTAACCCTAAGCCTAACCCTAACCCTAGGCTACCCTTGACTGCTTCTGCCTCCAATAGATTTCCTAAGCACTAGTGTTTTAAGGAACAGCTTAAAAAGAGAATCCTAATGTGATTTCTTTATAATGGGTGTGTTCCTGATCTTATCCTAGTGTCTAAATTCTTCTCCATGGCTGGACCCCCAAATAATATTCCTTTACGTGCTAAGGGGTATCTAGAGAGTGGGATAGGTTTAATAACTACCCTAACCCTAACGCGTACCCTAACCCTAACCCCTACCCTAAACCTAACACGTACTCTAATCCTAACCCATACCCTAAAATGAGCCCTAACCCTAACACTAACCCTAACCCTAACCCTAACCCATACCCTACACCGTACACGGACCCCTCCCCGAACCCGTACCCTAAGCCGTACCCTAACCCTAACCCTAAGCCTAACCCTAACCCTAGGCTACCCTTGACTGCTTCTGCCTCCAATACATTTCCTAAGCACTAGTGTTTTAAGGAACAGCTTAAAAAGAGAATCCTAATGTGATTTCTTTATAATGGGTGTGTTCCTTATCTTATCCTAGTGTCTAAAGTCTTGTCCATGGCTGGACCCCCAAATAATATTCCTTTACGTGCTAAGGGGTATCTAGAGAATGGGATAGGTTTAATAACAACCCTAACCCTAACGCGTATCCTAACCCTAACATGTACCCTAATCCTAACCCGTACCCTAAACCGAGCCCTAACCCTAACACTAACCCTAACCCTAACCCTAACCCATACCCTACACCGTACACGGACCCCTCCCCGAACCCATACCCTAAGCCGTTCCCTAACCCTAACCCTAAGCCTAACCCTAACCCTAGGCTACCCTTGACGGCTTCTGCTTCCAATAGATTTCCTAAGCACTAGTGTTTTAAGGAACAGCTTAAAAAGAGAATCCTAATGTGATTTCTTTATAATGGGTGTGTTCCTTATCTTATCCTAGTGTCTAAACTCTTCTCCATGGCTGGACCCCCAAATAATATTCCTTTACGTGCTAAGGGGTATCTAGAGAGTGGGATAGGTTTAATAACTACCCTAACCCTAACGCATACCCTAACCCTAACCCCTACCCTAACCCTAACATGTACCCTAATCCTAACCCGAACCCTAAACCGAGCCCTAACCCTAACACTAACCCTAACCCTAACCCTAACCCATACCCTACACCGTACACGGACCCCTCCCCGAACCCGTACCCTAAGCCGTACCCTAACCCTAACCCTAAGCCTAACCCTAACCCTAGGCTACCCTTGACTGCTTCTGCCTCCAATAGATTTCCTAAGCACTAGTGTTTTAAGGAACAGCTTAAAAAGAGAATCCTAATGTGATTTCTTTATAATGGGTGTGTTCCTTATCTCATCCTAGTGTCTAAATTCTTCTCCATGGCTGGACCCCCAAATAATATTCCTTTACGTGCTAAGGGGTATCTAGAGAGTGGGATAGGTTTAATAACTACCCTAACCCTAACGCGTACCCTAACCCTAACCCCTACCCTAAACCTAACAAGTACTCTAATCCTAACCCGTACCCTGAAATGAGCCCTAACCCTAACACTAACCCTAACCCTAACCCTAACCCATACCCTACACCGTACACGGACCCCTCCCCGAACCCGTACCCTAAGCCGTACCCTAACCCTAACCCTAAGCCTAACCCTAACCCTAGGCTACCCTTGACTGCTTCTGCCTCCAATACATTTCCTAAGCACTAGTGTTTTAAGGAACAGCTTAAAAAGAGAATCCTAATGTGATTTCTTTATAATGGGTGTGTTCCTTATCTTATCCTAGTGTCTAAACTCTTCTCCATGGCTGGACCCCCAAATAATATTCCTTTACGTGCTAAGGGGTATCTAGAGAATGGGATAGGTTTAATAACAACCCTAACCCTAACGCGTATCCTAACCCTAACCCCTACCCTAACCCTAACATGTACCCTAATCCTAACCCGTACCCTAAACCGAGCCCTAACCCTAACACTAACCCTAACCCTAACCCTAACCCATACCCTACACCGTACACGGACCCCTCCCCGAACCCGTACCCTAAGCCGTACCCTAACCCTAACCCTAAGCCTAACCCTAACCCTAGGCTACCCTTGACTGCTTCTGCCTCCAATAGATTTCCTAAGCACTAGTGTTTTAAGGAACAGCTTAAAAAGAGAATCCTAATGTGATTTCTGTATAATGGGTGTGTTCCTTATCTTATCCTAGTGTCTAAACTCTTCTCCATGGCTGGACCCCCAAATAATATTCCTTTACGTGCTAAGGGGTATCTAGAGAGTGGGATAGGTTTAATAACTACCCTAACCCTAACGCGTACCCTAACCCTAACCCCTACCCTAACCCTAACATGTACCCTAATCCTAACCCGTACCCTAAACCGAGCCCTAACCCTAACACTAACCCTAACCCTAACCCTAACCCATACCCTACACCATACACGGACCCCTCCCCGAACCCGTACCCTAAGCCGTACCCTAACCCTAACCCTAAGCCTAACCCTAACCCTAGGCTACCCTTGACTGCTTCTGCCTCCAATAGATTTCCTAAGCACTAGTGTTTTAAGGAACAGCTTAAAAAGAGAATCCTAATGTGATTTCTTTATAATGGGTGTGTTCCTTATCT
Source organism: Balaenoptera ricei (assembly GCF_028023285.1). Taxonomy (NCBI): domain Eukaryota; kingdom Metazoa; phylum Chordata; class Mammalia; order Artiodactyla; family Balaenopteridae; genus Balaenoptera; species Balaenoptera ricei. The sequence goes on along the minus strand of NW_026778122.1, from coordinate 9,563 downwards.
CATCCTAGTGTCTAAATTCTTCTCCATGGCTGGACCCCCAAATAATATTCCTTTACGTGCTAAGGGGTATCTAGAGAGTGGGATAGGTTTAATAACTACCCTAACCCTAACGCGTACCCTAACCCTAACCCCTACCCTAAACCTAACAAGTACTCTAATCCTAACCCGTACCCTAAAATGAGCCCTAACCCTAACACTAACCCTAACCCTAACCCTAACCCATACCCTACACCGTACACGGACCCCTCCCCGAACCCGTACCCTAAGCCGTACCCTAACCCTAACCCTAAGCCTAACCCTAACCCTAGGCTACCCTTGACTGCTTCTGCCTCCAATAGATTTCCTAAGCACTAGTGTTTTAAGGAACAGCTTAAAAAGAGAATCCTAATGTGATTTCTTTATAATGGGTGTGTTCCTTATCTTATCCTAGTGTCTAAACTCTTCTCCATGGCTGGACCCCCAAATAATATTCCTTTACGTGCTAAGGGGTATCTAGAGAATGGGATAGGTTTAATAACAACCCTAACCCTAACGCGTACCCTAACCCTAACCCCTACCCTAACCCTAACATGTACCCTAATCCTAACCCGTACCCTAAACCGAGCCCTAACCCTAACACTAACCATAACCCTAACTCTAACCCATACCCTACACCGTACACGGACCCCTCCCCGAACCCGTACCCTAAGCCGTACCCTAACCCTAACCCTAAGCCTAACCCTAACCCTAGGCTACCCTTGACTGCTTCTGCCTCCAATAGATTTCCTAAGCACTAGTGTTTTAAGGAACAGCTTAAAAAGAGAATCCTAATGTGATTTCTGTATAATGGGTGTGTTCCTTATCTTATCCTAGTGTCTAAACTCTTCTCCATGGCTGGACCCCCAAATAATATTCCTTTACGTGCTAAGGGGTATCTAGAGAATGGGATAGGTTTAATAACTACCCTAACCCTAACGCGTACCCTAACCCTAACCCCTACCCTAAACCTAACACGTACTCTAATCCTAACCCGTACCGTAAAATGAGCCCTAACCCTAACACTAACCCTAACCCTAACCCTAACCCATACCCTACACCGTACACGGACCCCTCCCCGAACCCGTACCCTAAGCCGTACCCTAACCCTAACCCTAAGCCTAACCCTAACCCTAGGCTACCCTTGACTGCTTCTGCCTCCAATAGATTTCCTAAGCACTAGTGTTTTAAGGAACAGCTTAAAAAGAGAATCCTAATGTGATTTCTGTATAATGGGTGTGTTCCTTATCTTATCCTAGTGTCTAAATTCTTCTCCATGGCTGGACCCCCAAATAATATTCCTTTACGTGCTAAGGGGTATCTAGAGAGTGGGATAGGTTTAATAACTACCCTAACCCTAACGCGTACCCTAACCCTAACCCCTACCCTAAACCTAACACGTACTCTAATCCTAACCCGTACCCTAAAATGAACCCTAACCCTAACACTAACCCTAACCCTAACCCTAACCCATACCCTACACTGTACATGGACCCCTCCCCGAACCCGTACCCTAAGCCGTACCCTAACCCTAACCCTAAGCCTAACCCTAACCCTAGGCTACCCTTGACTGCTTCTGCCTCCAATAGATTTCCTAAGCACTAGTGTTTTAAGGAACAGCTTAAAAAGAGAATCCTAATGTGATTTCTTTATAATGGGTGTGTTCCTTATCTTATCCTAGTGTCTAAACTCTTCTCCATGGCTGGACCCCCAAATAATATTCCTTGACGTGCTAAGGGGTATCTAGAGAGTGGGATAGGTATAATAACTACCCTAACCCTAATGCGTACCCTAACCCTAACCCCTACCCTAACCCTAACAGGTACCCTAATCCTAACCCGTACCCTAAACCGAGCCCTAACCCTAACACTAACCCTAACCCTAACCGTAACCCATACCCTACGCCGTACCCGAACCCCTCCCCAAACCCGTACCCTAAGCCGTACCCTAACCCTAACCCTAACCCTAACTCTAACCCTAAGCTACCCTTGACTACTTCTGCCTCCAATAGATTTCCTAAGCACTAGTGTTTTAAGGAACAGCTTAAAAAGAGAATCCTAATGTGATTTCTTTATAATGGGTGTGTTCCTTATCTCATCCTAGTGTCTAAATTCTTCTCCATGGCTGGACCCCCAAATAATATTCCTTTACGTGCTAAGGGGTATCTAGAGAGTGGGATAGGTTTAATAACTACCCTAACCCTAACGCGTACCCTAACCCTAACCCCTACCCTAAACCTAACAAGTACTCTAATCCTAACCCGTACCCTAAAATGAGCCCTAACCCTAACACTAACCCTAACCCTAACCCTAACCCATACCCTACACCGTACACGGACCCCTCCCCGAACCCATACCCTAAGCCGTACCCTAACCCTAACCCTAAGCCTAACCCTAACCCTAGGCTACCCTTGACTGCTTCTGCCTCCAATAGATTTCCTAAGCACTAGTGTTTTACGGAACAGCTTAAAAAGAGAATCCTTATGTGATTTCTTTATAATGGGTGTGTTCCTTATCTTATCCTAGTGTCTAAACTCTTCTCCATGGCTGGACCCCCAAATAATATTCCTTTACGTGCTAAGGGGTATCTAGAGAATGGGATAGGTTTAATAACAACCCTAACCCTAACGCGTATCCTAACCCTAACCCCTACCCTAACCCTAACATGTACCCTAATCCTAACCCGTACCCTAAACCGAGCCCTAACCCTAACACTAACCCTAACCCTAACCCTAACCCATACCCTACACCGTACACGGACCCCTCCCCGAACCCGTACCCTAAGCCGTACCCTAACCCTAACCCTAAGCCTAACCCTAACCCTAGGCTACCCTTGACTGCTTCTGCCTCCAGTAGATTTCCTAAGCACTAGTGTTTTAAGGAACAGCTTAAAAAGAGAATCCTAATGTGATTTCTGTATAATGGGTGTGTTCCTTATCTTATCCTAGTGTCTAAACTCTTCTCCATGGCTGGACCCCCAAATAATATTCCTTTACGTGCTAAGGGGTATCTAGAGAGTGGGATAGGTTTAATAACTACCCTAACCCTAACGCGTACCCTAACCCTAACCCCTACCCTAAACCTAACACGTACTCTAATCCTAACCCGTACCCTAAAATGAGCCCTAACCCTAACACTAACCCTAACCCTAACCCTATCCCATACCCTACACGGTACATGGACCCCTCCCCGAACCCGTACCCTAAGCCGTACCCTAACCCTAACCCTAAGCCTAACCCTAACCCTAGGCTACCCTTGACTGCTTCTGCCTCCAATAGATTTCCTAAGCACTAGTGTTTTAAGGAACAGCTTAAAAAGAGAATCCTAATGTGATTTCTTTATAATGGGTGTGTTCCTTATCTTATCCTAGTGTCTAAACTCTTCTCCATGGCTGGACCCCCAAATAATATTCCTTTACGTGCTAAGGGGTATCTAGAGAGTGGGATAGGTTTAATAACTACCCTAACCCTAACGCATACCCTAACCCTAACCCCTACCCTAACCCTAACACGTACCCTAATCCTAACCCATACCCTAAACCGAGCCCTAACCCTAACACTAACCCTAACCCTAACCCTAACCCTAACCCTAACCCTAACCCTAACCCTAACCCTAACCCTAACCCTAACCCTAACCCCTACCCTAAACCTAACACGTACTCTAATCCTAACCCGTACCCTAAAATGAGCCCTAACCCTAACACTAACCCTAACCCTAACCCTAACCCATACCCTACACCGTACACGGACCCCTCCCCGAACCCGTACCCTAAGCCGTACCCTAACCCTAACCCTAAGCCTAACCCTAACCCTAGGCTACCCTTGACTGCTTCTGCCTCCAATAGATTTCCTAAGCATTAGTGTTTTAAGGAACAGCTTAAAAAGAGAATCCTAATGTGATTTCTTTATAATGGGTGTGTTCCTTATCTTATCCTAGTGTCTAAAGTCTTGTCCATGGCTGGACCCCCAAATAATATTCCTTTACGTGCTAAGGGATATCTAGAGAATGGGATAGGTTTAATAACAACCCTAACCCTAACGCGTATCCTAACCCTAACATGTACCCTAATCCTAACCCGTACCCTAAACCGAGCCCTAACCCTAACACTAACCCTAACCCTAACCCTAACCCATACCCTACACCGTACACGGACCCCTCCCCGAACCCATACCCTAAGCCGTACCCTAACCCTAACCCTAAGCCTAACCCTAACCCTAGGCTACCCTTGACGGCTTCTGCTTCCAATAGATTTCCTAAGCACTAGTGTTTTAAGGAACAGCTTAAAAAGAGAATCCTAATGTGATTTCTTTATAATGGGTGTGTTCCTTATCTTATCCTAGTGTCTAAGCTCTTGTCCATGGCTGGACCCCCAAATAATATTCCTTTACGTGCTAAGGGGTATCTAGAGAGTGGGATAGGTTTAATAACTACCCTAACCCTAACGCATACCCTAAACCTAACCCCTACCCTAACCCTAACATGTACCCTAATCCTAACCCGTACCCTAAACCGAGCCCTAACCCTAACACTAACCCTAACCCTAACCCTAACCCATACCCTACACCGTACACGGACCCCTCCCCGAACCCGTACCCTAATCCGTACCCTAACCCTAACCCTAAGCCTAACCCTAACCCTAGGCTACCCTTGACTGCTTCTGCCTCCAATAGATTTCCTAAGCACTAGTGTTTTAAGGAACAGCTTAAAAAGAGAATCCTAATGTGATTTCTTTATAATGGGTGTGTTCCTTATCTCATCCTAGTGTCTAAATTCTTCTCCATGGCTGGACCCCCAAATAATATTCCTTTACGTGCTAAGGGGTATCTAGAGAGTGGGATAGGTTTAATAACTACCCTAACCCTAACGCGTACCCTAACCCTAACCCCTACCCTAAACCTAACAAGTACTCTAATCCTAACCCGTACCCTAAAATGAGCCCTAACCCTAACACTAACCCTAACCCTAACCCTAACCCATACCCTACACCGTACACGGACCCCTCCCCGAACCCGTACCCTAAGCCGTGCCCTAACCCTAACCCTAAGCCTAACCCTAACCCTAGGCTACCCTTGACTGCTTCTGCCTCCAATAGATTTCCTAAGCACTAGTGTTTTAAGGAACAGCTTAAAAAGAGAATCCTAATGTGATTTCTTTATAATGGGTGTGTTCCTTATCTTATCCTAGTGTCTAAGCTCTTGTCCATGGCTGGACCCCCAAATAATATTCCTTTACGTGCTAAGGGGTATCTAGAGAGTGGGATAGGTTTAATAACTACCCTAACCCTAACGCATACCCTAAACCTAACCCCTACCCTAACCCTAACATGTACCCTAATCCTAACCCGTACCCTAAACCGAGCCCTAACCCTAACACTAACCCTAACCCTAACCCTAACCCATACCCTACACCGTACACGGACCCCTCCCCGAACCCGTACCCTAATCCGTACCCTAACCCTAACCCTAAGCCTAACCCTAACCCTAGGCTACCCTTGACTGCTTCTGCCTCCAATAGATTTCCTAAGCACTAGTGTTTTAAGGAACAGCTTAAAAAGAGAATCCTAATGTGATTTCTTTATAATGGGTGTGTTCCTTATCTCATCCTAGTGTCTAAATTCTTCTCCATGGCTGGACCCCCAAATAATATTCCTTTACGTGCTAAGGGGTATCTAGAGAGTGGGATAGGTTTAATAACTACCCTAACCCTAACGCGTACCCTAACCCTAACCCCTACCCTAAACCTAACAAGTACTCTAATCCTAACCCGTACCCTAAAATGAGCCCTAACCCTAACACTAACCCTAACCCTAACCCTAACCCATACCCTACACCGTACACGGACCCCTCCCCGAACCCGTACCCTAAGCCGTGCCCTAACCCTAACCCTAAGCCTAACCCTAACCCTAGGCTACCCTTGACTGCTTCTGCCTCCAATAGATTTCCTAAGCACTAGTGTTTTAAGGAACAGCTTAAAAAGAGAATCCTAATGTGATTTCTTTATAATGGGTGTGTTCCTTATCTTATTCTAGTGTCTAAACTCTTCTCCATGGCTGGACCCCCAAATAATATTCCTTTACGTGCTAAGGGGTATCTAGAGAATGGGATAGGTTTAATAACAACCCTAACCCTAACGCGTATCCTAACCCTAACCCCTACCCTAACCCTAACATGTACCCTAATCCTAACCCGTACCCTAAACCGAGCCCTAACCCTAACACTAACCCTAACCCTAACCCTAACCCATACCCTACACCGTACACGGACCCCTCCCCGAACCCGTACCCTAAGCCGTACCCTAACCCTAACCCTAAGCCTAACCCTAACCCTAGGCTACCCTTGACTGCTTCTGCCTCCAATAGATTTCCTAAGCACTAGTGTTTTAAGGAACAGCTTAAAAAGAGAATCCTATTGTGATTTCTGTATAATGGGTGTGTTCTTTATCTTATCCTAGTGTCTAAACTCTTCTCCATGGCTGGACCCCCAAATAATATTCCTTTACGTGCTAAGGGGTATCTAGAGAGTGGGATAGGTTTAATAACTACCCTAACCCTAACGCGTACCCTAACCCTAACCCCTACCCTAAACCTAACACGTACTCTAATCCTAACCCGTACCCTAAAATGAGCCCTAACCCTAACACTAACCCTAACCCTAACCCTAACCCATACCCTACACCGTACACGGACCCCTCCCCGAACCCGTACCCTAAGCCGTACCCTAACCCTAACCCTAAGCCTAACCCTAACCCTAGGCTACCCTTGACGGCTTCTGCTTCCAATAGATTTCCTAAGCACTAGTGTTTTAAGGAACAGCTTAAAAAGAGAATCCTAATGTGATTTCTTTATAATGGGTGTGTTCCTGATCTTATCCTAGTGTCTAAATTCTTCTCCATGGCTGGACCCCCAAATAATATTCCTTTACGTGCTAAGGGGTATCTAGAGAGTGGGATAGGTTTAATAACTACCCTAACCCTAACGCGTACCCTAACCCTAACCCCTACCCTAAACCTAACACGTACTCTAATCCTAACCCGTACCCTAAAATGAGCCCTAACCCTAACACTAACCCTAACCCTAACCCTATCCCATACCCTACACGGTACATGGACCCCTCCCCGAACCCGTACCCTAAGCCGTACCCTAACCCTAACCCTAAGCCTAACCCTAACCCTAGGCTACCCTTGACTGCTTCTGCCTCCAATAGATTTCCTAAGCACTAGTGTTTTAAGGAACAGCTTAAAAAGAGAATCCTAATGTGATTTCTTTATAATGGGTGTGTTCCTTATCTTATCCTAGTGTCTAAACTCTTCTCCATGGCTGGACCCCCAAATAATATTCCTTTACGTGCTAAGGGGTATCTAGAGAGTGGGATAGGTTTAATAACTACCCTAACCCTAACGCATACCCTAACCCTAACCCCTACCCTAACCCTAACACGTACCCTAATCCTAACCCATACCCTAAACCGAGCCCTAACCCTAACACTAACCCTAACCCTAACCCTAACCCATACCCTACATCGTACACGGACCCCTCCCCGAACCCGTACCCTAAGCCGTACCCTAACCCTAACCCTAAGCCTAACCCTAACCCTAGGCTACCCTTGACTGCTTCTGCCTCCAATAGATTTCCTAAGCACTAGTGTTTTAAGGAACAGCTTAAAAAGAGAATCCTAATGTGATTTCTTTATAATGGGTGTGTTCCTTATCTTATCCTAGTGTCTAAACTCTTGTCCATGGCTGGACCCCCAAATAATATTCCTTTACGTGCTAAGGGGTATCTAGAGAATGGGATAGGTTTAATAACAACCCTAACCCTAACGCGTATCCTAACCCTAACCCCTAGCCTAACCCTAACATGTACCCTAATCCTAACCCGTACCCTAAACCGAGCCCTAACCCTAACACTAACCCTAACCCTAACCCTAACCCATACCCTACACCGTACATGGACCCCTCCCCGAACCCGTACCCTAAGCCGTACCCTAACCCTAACCCTAAGCCTAACCCTAACCCTAGGCTACCCTTGACTGCTTCTGCCTCCAATAGATTTCCTAAGCACTAGTGTTTTAAGGAACAGCTTAAAAAGAGAATCCTATTGTGATTTCTGTATAATGGGTGTGTTCTTTATCTTATCCTAGTGTCTAAACTCTTCTCCATGGCTGGACCCCCAAATAATATTCCTTTACGTGCTAAGGGGTATCTAGAGAGTGGGATAGGTTTAATAACTACCCTAACCCTAACGCGTACCCTAACCCTAACCCCTACCCTAAACCTAACACGTACTCTAATCCTAACCCGTACCCTAAAATGAGCCCTAACCCTAACACTAACCCTAACCCTAACCCTAACCCATACCCTACACCGTACACGGACCCCTCCCCGAACCCGTACCCTAAGCCGTACCCTAACCCTAACCCTAAGCCTAACCCTAACCCTAGGCTACCCTTGACGGCTTCTGCTTCCAATAGATTTCCTAAGCACTAGTGTTTTAAGGAACAGCTTAAAAAGAGAATCCTAATGTGATTTCTTTATAATGGGTGTGTTCCTGATCTTATCCTAGTGTCTAAATTCTTCTCCATGGCTGGACCCCCAAATAATATTCCTTTACGTGCTAAGGGGTATCTAGAGAGTGGGATAGGTTTAATAACTACCCTAACCCTAACGCGTACCCTAACCCTAACCCCTACCCTAAACCTAACACGTACTCTAATCCTAACCCGTACCCTAAAATGAGCCCTAACCCTAACACTAACCCTAACCCTAACCCTATCCCATACCCTACACGGTACATGGACCCCTCCCCGAACCCGTACCCTAAGCCGTACCCTAACCCTAACCCTAAGCCTAACCCTAACCCTAGGCTACCCTTGACTGCTTCTGCCTCCAATAGATTTCCTAAGCACTAGTGTTTTAAGGAACAGCTTAAAAAGAGAATCCTAATGTGATTTCTTTATAATGGGTGTGTTCCTTATCTTATCCTAGTGTCTAAACTCTTCTCCATGGCTGGACCCCCAAATAATATTCCTTTACGTGCTAAGGGGTATCTAGAGAGTGGGATAGGTTTAATAACTACCCTAACCCTAACGCATACCCTAACCCTAACCCCTACCCTAACCCTAACACGTACCCTAATCCTAACCCATACCCTAAACCGAGCCCTAACCCTAACACTAACCCTAACCCTAACCCTAACCCATACCCTACATCGTACACGGACCCCTCCCCGAACCCGTACCCTAAGCCGTACCCTAACCCTAACCCTAAGCCTAACCCTAACCCTAGGCTACCCTTGACTGCTTCTGCCTCCAATAGATTTCCTAAGCACTAGTGTTTTAAGGAACAGCTTAAAAAGAGAATCCTAATGTGATTTCTTTATAATGGGTGTGTTCCTTATCTTATCCTAGTGTCTAAACTCTTGTCCATGGCTGGACCCCCAAATAATATTCCTTTACGTGCTAAGGGGTATCTAGAGAATGGGATAGGTTTAATAACAACCCTAACCCTAACGCGTATCCTAACCCTAACCCCTAGCCTAACCCTAACATGTAA
>NW_026778121.1:0-37656 GCF_028023285.1 Balaenoptera ricei | reverse complement strand
TCAGTGCCTGATTTGGGAATAGTCTCAGGGTCTTTTTTGGGGACAGCATCAGGGCATGAGTTAAAAGTAGTGTCAAGGCCTTAGTTAGGGAGAGTGTCAGTGCCTGTGCTGGGAGTAGTATCAGGCCCTTCGTTAGGGACAGTGTCAGGGTCTGAGGTAGAAGTAGTCTCAGGGCCTTAGTTAGGTAGCGTGTCAATGCCTAAGTAAGTAGTAGTGTGAGGGCCTTAGTTAGGGACAGTGTCAATGCCTGTGTTGGGAGTAGTGTCAGAGACTTAGTAAGGGACAGCGTCAGTGCCTGCGTTGGGAGTAGTGTCAGGGCCTTACTTAGGGACAGCGTCAGTGCCTGAGTTAGGAGTAGTGTGATGGCCGTAGTTAGGGACACTCTCAGTGCCAGAGTTGTGGGTAGTGGCAGGCCTTTGTTAAGGATTGTGCCAGGGCCTGAGTTAAGAGTAGTGTCAAGTCCTTAGTTAGGGAAAGTGTTAGTGCCTGAGTTGAGAGTAATGTCAAGGCCTTAGTTAGGGACAATGTCAGTGCCTAGTTTGGGAGTAGTGTCAGGGCCTTAGTTAGGGACAGTGTCAGTGCCTGAGTTGGGAGTACTGTCAGGGAGTATTTAGGGACAGTCTCAATGCCTATTTTGGGAGTAGTGTCACGGCCTTAGTTAGTGACATTGTCAGTGCCTGAGTAAGGAGTAATGTCCGGGCCTTAGTTAGGGACAGTGTCAGTTGCTTAGTTAGGAGTAGCATCACGGCCTAAGTTAGGGCCAGTGTCAGTGCCTGAGTCAGGAGTAGAGTCAGGGCCTAAGTTAGGGACAATGTCATTGCTTGAGATAGGAGTAGTGTCAGGGCCTTAGTTAGGGACATTGTCAGGGCATGATTTAGGAGATGTGTTAGGGCGTGAGCTATGAATAGTGTCAGGGCCTTAGTTAGTGACAGTGTCAGTGCTGAGTTTGGAGTAGTATCAGGGACTTAGTTAGAGACAGTGTCAGGGCCTGAGTTAGGTGTATGTCAGGGCCTTAGTTAGGGACAGTGTCAGAGCCTGATTTAGGAGTAGTGTCAGAGGCTTTGTTAGGGACAGTGTCAGGGCCTGAGTTAAGAGTAGTGTCACAGCTTTAGTTAGGACCAGTGTCAGGGCCTTAGTTAACTCCAACATCAGCGCCTGTGATAGGAATCAGATCAGGACCTGTGTTCCAGGTAATGTCAGGGCCTTACTTAAGAACAGTGTCAGGGCCTGAGTCCTGACTTACTCCTTACTCTCCTCACTAAGGACTTTGGACACTACTGCTAATTCAGGCCCTGATAATGTCCCTAACTAAGGCCCTGACACTTTCCCTGGCTAAGGCCCTGAACTTCTCCTAAGTCAGGCCCGCCTACTGTCCCTAACAATGGCCCTGACACTACACCTAACTGAGGCCCTGACATGATACTTAACAAAGGCTTTGTCGCTAGTCCAAACTAAAGCCCTAAAACTGGTCCTAAATAAGGCCTTGACACTAATCCTAACTCAGGCCCTAAAACTGTCCCTAACTAGGTCTCAGACAGTACACCTAAATCAGACCCTGACACTGTCCCTAAGCAAGGCCCTGACACTACTCCTAACTCAGTCCCTTACACTGTACCTAACAAAGTCTCTGATGCTAGGCCTAACTTAGGCCCTGACACTGCCTCTAACTAAGGCCCTGCTGCCGTCAATATCTGAACACCTGATATTATCCTGAGCTAATAGCCTGACCCATGTCTTACCAAGGGCCTGAAACTTTCCCAAAGTAAGTCCTGACACTGTCCCTAAGTGAGGCCTTGAGGCTATCCCTAACGGAGGCCCTGATAATAGCTTTAACGAAGACCCTAATGCTGATCCTACAGAGGCCTTTATGCTGCTCCTAAGTCATGCCCTGATACTGTCCCTTACTCAGGCCCTAAAGATAGGCCTCACTTAAGCCCTGTTGCTGTACCTCAGTTAGGCTCTGACGCTGTCCGTACATCAAGCCCTGGCGCTTGTCCTGATTAAGGCGCTCACGCTGCTGCTAACTAAGGCCCTGATGCTCTCAATAACTAAGGTCTTCTCGTTATCCCTTGGTCATTTCCTTTCACTATCTCTGGCCTGGGACCTGACTCTGTCCCGAGATAATCTCCTGCATCTTCTGCTAACTGAAACCCTAATGCTCTCCCTAACTAAGGCCCTGACTACTCCTAACGAAGGCCATGACACTGAATCTAACAAAGGCCCGGAATCTGTCCTTAATATAGGCCCTGCTGCCAGCAATAACTAAAATCCTGACACTCTCCTGAGCTAATATCCTGACTCATTTCTCACCAAGGTCCTGACACTGTCCCTAAGAAAGCCCTGTCGCTGTCTTTAAGCGAAGACCTGAGGCTGTCTGTAACTCAGACCCTGAAGCTTTCCCTAACTGAGGCCTTGACGCTGTGACTAACTTGGGCTCCGGTCATGTCTTTAACTAAGAGCCTAAAGCTGATCCAACAAAGGCACTGGTTCTGCTCCTAAGTCGTTTCCTGACAGTGTCCCCAGCTAAGGGCCTGACATTAGGCCTCACTCAGGCCCTGTCGCTCTCCCTAAGTCAGGCCCTGATGCTGTGCCTACCTGAAGCCCTAACACTGCTTCTGAATAAGTCCCTGAGAGTCTCAGTAACAAAGGTCTTCACACTCTCCTTAGGTCATTTCCTGACACGATTCCAAGCCTTTACCCTAACCCTGTCCCGAGCTAATGTCCTACCTCTTAAGCTAACAAAAGACCTTATGCTGTGCCTAATTCAGGCACTGAATTTAGTCCCAAGGCCGCTAGACTGTCCCTAACTCGGCTCGATGCCCTTATCGTCACAATGTTCCATGACCACTGTCATCACAATGCTCCACGCCCTTGTCATCACAATGCTCCATAACCCCTGTCATCACAATGCTCCATGACCTTTGTCATCGCAATGCTACATGCCATTGTCCTCGCAATGCTCCATGCCCTTATCATCACAATGCTCCATGACCCCTTTCATCACAATGCTCCATGACCCTTGTCTAAAATGCTACATGTCTGTGAAATCACAAAGCTCCATGCCCCCTGTCATCACAAGTCTCCATGACTCTTGTCATCACAATGCTCCATGACCCTTGTCATCACAATGCTCCATGATCCTTGTAATCAAAATGCTCCTTGACCCTTTCTTCACAATGTTACAGTACCCCTTTCTTCACAATGCTCCATGCCGCTGGTCACCACAATGCTCCATGACTTCTGTCATCACAATGCTCCATGTCCCTTGTCATTAAAATGCTCCATGGCCCCTGTCATCACAATGCTGCAGGATCCTTATAATCTCAATGCTCCATGGTCCTCGTCATCACAAATCTCCACACATTTGTCATCACAATGCTCCATGACCCCTGTCATCCCAATGCTCCATAGCACTTTTCATCACAATGCCACCTAACCACTTTTATCACAATGTTCCATGACCACTTTAATCACAGTGCTCCATGACCACTTTCATCACAATGCCCCATGACACCTGAAATCAAAATGCTCCATGGCCCTTGTCGCCACAATGCTCCAGGACCCGTCATCACAATTCTCCATGGCCCTTGTCATCACAATGCTCCATGGCGCTTGTCATCACAATGATCCAGAGCCTTAGTGCTTGAGTTGGGAGTAGTGTCATTGCCTCAGTTAGGGACACTGTCATTGCCTGAATTGGGAGTAGTGTCAGAGCCTTAGTTAGGGACAGCACCAGGGCGAGCTGGGAGTAGTGCCAGTGCCTTAGTTAGGGACAGCACCAGTGCTTGCGTTGGGAGTAGTGTCAGGGCCATAGTTAGGGACAGTGTCAGTGGCTGAGATGGGAATAGTGTCAGGGCCTTAGTTACGGACATTGTCAGTGCCTAAGTTGGGATTTTTGTCAGGGTCTTTATTATGGACAGTGTCAGGGCCTGAGTTAAGAGTAGTGTCGAGGCCTTAATTTGGAAGAGTGTCAGTGTCTCAGTTTGGAGTAGTGTCAGACCCTTAGTTAGGAACAGCGTCAGTGCCTGAGTTGGGAGTAGTGACATGGCCTAAGTTATGGACAGTGTCAGGGTCTGAGGTAGAAATAGTCTCAGGACCTTAGTTAGGGACAGTGTCAGTGACTGTGTTAGGAATAGTGTCAGGGCCTAAGATAGGAGTAGTCTGAGACCAGTAGTTAGGAACAGTGTCAGGGCCTGAGTTGTGAGTAGTTTCAGGGACTTAGTTAGAGAAAGTGTCAGTGCCGGGTTTGGGAGTTATGTCAGGGCCTTAGTTAGGGACAGTGTCTGTGCCTGAGTTGGGAGTAGTGTCAGGGCCTAGTTAGGGACAGGGTCAGTGCCTGAGCTGTGAGTAGTTTCAGGGCCTTAGTTAGAGAAAGTGTCAGTGCCGGAGTTGGGAGTTATGTCAGGGCCTTAGATAGGGACAGTGTCAGTGCCTGAGTTGGGAGTAGTGTCAGGGCCTAGTTAGGGACAGGGTCAGTGCCTGAGTTGGGAGTAGTTTCAGGGCCTTAGTTAGAGAAAGTGTCAGTGCCGGAGTTGGGAGTTATGTCAGGGCCTTAGTTAGGGACAGTGTCAGGGCCTGAATTGGGAGTAGTGTCAGGGCCTAGTTAGGGACAGTGTCAGTGCCTGAGTTGGAAGTAGTGTCAGGGCATTAGGGACAGTGTCAGTGGCTGCAATGGGAGTAGTGTCAGGGTCTTAGTTAGGGAGAGTGTCAGTGCCTGATTTGGGAATAGTCTCAGGGTCTTTTTTGGGGACAGCATCAGGGCATGAGTTAAAAGTAGTGTCAAGGCCTTAGTTAGGGAGAGTGTCAGTGCCTGTGCTGGGAGTAGTATCAGGCCCTTCGTTAGGGACAGTGTCAGGGTCTGAGGTAGAAGTAGTCTCAGGGCCTTAGTTAGGTAGCGTGTCAATGCCTAAGTAAGTAGTAGTGTGAGGGCCTTAGTTAGGGACAGTGTCAATGCCTGTGTTGGGAGTAGTGTCAGAGACTTAGTAAGGGACAGCGTCAGTGCCTGCGTTGGGAGTAGTGTCAGGGCCTTACTTAGGGACAGCGTCAGTGCCTGAGTTAGGAGTAGTGTGATGGCCGTAGTTAGGGACACTCTCAGTGCCAGAGTTGTGGGTAGTGGCAGGCCTTTGTTAAGGATTGTGCCAGGGCCTGAGTTAAGAGTAGTGTCAAGTCCTTAGTTAGGGAAAGTGTTAGTGCCTGAGTTGAGAGTAATGTCAAGGCCTTAGTTAGGGACAATGTCAGTGCCTAGTTTGGGAGTAGTGTCAGGGCCTTAGTTAGGGACAGTGTCAGTGCCTGAGTTGGGAGTACTGTCAGGGAGTATTTAGGGACAGTCTCAATGCCTATTTTGGGAGTAGTGTCACGGCCTTAGTTAGTGACATTGTCAGTGCCTGAGTAAGGAGTAATGTCCGGGCCTTAGTTAGGGACAGTGTCAGTTGCTTAGTTAGGAGTAGCATCACGGCCTAAGTTAGGGCCAGTGTCAGTGCCTGAGTCAGGAGTAGAGTCAGGGCCTAAGTTAGGGACAATGTCATTGCTTGAGATAGGAGTAGTGTCAGGGCCTTAGTTAGGGACATTGTCAGGGCATGATTTAGGAGATGTGTTAGGGCGTGAGCTATGAATAGTGTCAGGGCCTTAGTTAGTGACAGTGTCAGTGCTGAGTTTGGAGTAGTATCAGGGACTTAGTTAGAGACAGTGTCAGGGCCTGAGTTAGGTGTATGTCAGGGCCTTAGTTAGGGACAGTGTCAGAGCCTGATTTAGGAGTAGTGTCAGAGGCTTTGTTAGGGACAGTGTCAGGGCCTGAGTTAAGAGTAGTGTCACAGCTTTAGTTAGGACCAGTGTCAGGGCCTTAGTTAACTCCAACATCAGCGCCTGTGATAGGAATCAGATCAGGACCTGTGTTCCAGGTAATGTCAGGGCCTTACTTAAGAACAGTGTCAGGGCCTGAGTCCTGACTTACTCCTTACTCTCCTCACTAAGGACTTTGGACACTACTGCTAATTCAGGCCCTGATAATGTCCCTAACTAAGGCCCTGACACTTTCCCTGGCTAAGGCCCTGAACTTCTCCTAAGTCAGGCCCGCCTACTGTCCCTAACAATGGCCCTGACACTACACCTAACTGAGGCCCTGACATGATACTTAACAAAGGCTTTGTTGCTAGTCCAAACTAAAGCCCTAAAACTGGTCCTAAATAAGGCCTTGACACTAATCCTAACTCAGGCCCTAAAACTGTCCCTAACTAGGTCTCAGACAGTACACCTAAATCAGACCCTGACACTGTCCCTAAGCAAGGCCCTGACACTACTCCTAACTCAGTCCCTTACACTGTACCTAACAAAGTCTCTGATGCTAGGCCTAACTTAGGCCCTGACACTGCCTCTAACTAAGGCCCTGCTGCCGTCAATATCTGAACACCTGATATTATCCTGAGCTAATAGCCTGACCCATGTCTTACCAAGGGCCTGAAACTTTCCCAAAGTAAGTCCTGACACTGTCCCTAAGTGAGGCCTTGAGGCTATCCCTAACGGAGGCCCTGATAATAGCTTTAACGAAGACCCTAATGCTGATCCTACAGAGGCCTTTATGCTGCTCCTAAGTCATGCCCTGATACTGTCCCTTACTCAGGCCCTAAAGATAGGCCTCACTTAAGCCCTGTTGCTGTACCTCAGTTAGGCTCTGACGCTGTCCGTACATCAAGCCCTGGCGCTTGTCCTGATTAAGGCGCTCACGCTGCTGCTAACTAAGGCCCTGATGCTCTCAATAACTAAGGTCTTCTCGTTATCCCTTGGTCATTTCCTTTCACTATCTCTGGCCTGGGACCTGACTCTGTCCCGAGATAATCTCCTGCATCTTCTGCTAACTGAAACCCTAATGCTCTCCCTAACTAAGGCCCTGACTACTCCTAACGAAGGCCATGACACTGAATCTAACAAAGGCCCGGAATCTGTCCTTAATATAGGCCCTGCTGCCAGCAATAACTAAAATCCTGACACTCTCCTGAGCTAATATCCTGACTCATTTCTCACCAAGGTCCTGACACTGTCCCTAAGAAAGCCCTGTCGCTGTCTTTAAGCGAAGACCTGAGGCTGTCTGTAACTCAGACCCTGAAGCTTTCCCTAACTGAGGCCTTGACGCTGTGACTAACTTGGGCTCCGGTCATGTCTTTAACTAAGAGCCTAAAGCTGATCCAACAAAGGCACTGGTTCTGCTCCTAAGTCGTTTCCTGACAGTGTCCCCAGCTAAGGGCCTGACATTAGGCCTCACTCAGGCCCTGTCGCTCTCCCTAAGTCAGGCCCTGATGCTGTGCCTACCTGAAGCCCTAACACTGCTTCTGAATAAGTCCCTGAGAGTCTCAGTAACAAAGGTCTTCACACTCTCCTTAGGTCATTTCCTGACACGATTCCAAGCCTTTACCCTAACCCTGTCCCGAGCTAATGTCCTACCTCTTAAGCTAACAAAAGACCTTATGCTGTGCCTAATTCAGGCACTGAATTTAGTCCCAAGGCCGCTAGACTGTCCCTAACTCGGCTCGATGCCCTTATCGTCACAATGTTCCATGACCACTGTCATCACAATGCTCCACGCCCTTGTCATCACAATGCTCCATAACCCCTGTCATCACAATGCTCCATGACCTTTGTCATCGCAATGCTACATGCCATTGTCCTCGCAATGCTCCATGCCCTTATCATCACAATGCTCCATGACCCCTTTCATCACAATGCTCCATGACCCTTGTCTAAAATGCTACATGTCTGTGAAATCACAAAGCTCCATGCCCCCTGTCATCACAAGTCTCCATGACTCTTGTCATCACAATGCTCCATGACCCTTGTCATCACAATGCTCCATGATCCTTGTAATCAAAATGCTCCTTGACCCTTTCTTCACAATGTTACAGTACCCCTTTCTTCACAATGCTCCATGCCGCTGGTCACCACAATGCTCCATGACTTCTGTCATCACAATGCTCCATGTCCCTTGTCATTAAAATGCTCCATGGCCCCTGTCATCACAATGCTGCAGGATCCTTATAATCTCAATGCTCCATGGTCCTCGTCATCACAAATCTCCACGCATTTGTCATCACAATGCTCCATGACCCCTGTCATCCCAATGCTCCATAGCACTTTTCATCACAATGCCACCTAACCACTTTTATCACAATGTTCCATGACCACTTTAATCACAGTGCTCCATGACCACTTTCATCACAATGCCCCATGACACCTGAAATCAAAATGCTCCATGGCCCTTGTCGCCACAATGCTCCAGGACCCGTCATCACAATTCTCCATGGCCCTTGTCATCACAATGCTCCATGGCGCTTGTCATCACAATGATCCAGAGCCTTAGTGCTTGAGTTGGGAGTAGTGTCATTGCCTCAGTTAGGGACACTGTCATTGCCTGAATTGGGAGTAGTGTCAGAGCCTTAGTTAGGGACAGCACCAGGGCGAGCTGGGAGTAGTGCCAGTGCCTTAGTTAGGGACAGCACCAGTGCTTGCGTTGGGAGTAGTGTCAGGGCCATAGTTAGGGACAGTGTCAGTGGCTGAGATGGGAATAGTGTCAGGGCCTTAGTTACGGACATTGTCAGTGCCTAAGTTGGGATTTTTGTCAGGGTCTTTATTATGGACAGTGTCAGGGCCTGAGTTAAGAGTAGTGTCGAGGCCTTAATTTGGAAGAGTGTCAGTGTCTCAGTTTGGAGTAGTGTCAGACCCTTAGTTAGGAACAGCGTCAGTGCCTGAGTTGGGAGTAGTGACATGGCCTAAGTTATGGACAGTGTCAGGGTCTGAGGTAGAAATAGTCTCAGGACCTTAGTTAGGGACAGTGTCAGTGACTGTGTTAGGAATAGTGTCAGGGCCTAAGATAGGAGTAGTCTGAGACCAGTAGTTAGGAACAGTGTCAGGGCCTGAGTTGTGAGTAGTTTCAGGGACTTAGTTAGAGAAAGTGTCAGTGCCGGGTTTGGGAGTTATGTCAGGGCCTTAGTTAGGGACAGTGTCTGTGCCTGAGTTGGGAGTAGTGTCAGGGCCTAGTTAGGGACAGGGTCAGTGCCTGAGCTGTGAGTAGTTTCAGGGCCTTAGTTAGAGAAAGTGTCAGTGCCGGAGTTGGGAGTTATGTCAGGGCCTTAGATAGGGACAGTGTCAGTGCCTGAGTTGGGAGTAGTGTCAGGGCCTAGTTAGGGACAGGGTCAGTGCCTGAGTTGGGAGTAGTTTCAGGGCCTTAGTTAGAGAAAGTGTCAGTGCCGGAGTTGGGAGTTATGTCAGGGCCTTAGTTAGGGACAGTGTCAGGGCCTGAATTGGGAGTAGTGTCAGGGCCTAGTTAGGGACAGTGTCAGTGCCTGAGTTGGAAGTAGTGTCAGGGCATTAGGGACAGTGTCAGTGGCTGCAATGGGAGTAGTGTCAGGGTCTTAGTTAGGGAGAGTGTCAGTGCCTGATTTGGGAATAGTCTCAGGGTCTTTTTTGGGGACAGCATCAGGGCATGAGTTAAAAGTAGTGTCAAGGCCTTAGTTAGGGAGAGTGTCAGTGCCTGTGCTGGGAGTAGTATCAGGCCCTTCGTTAGGGACAGTGTCAGGGTCTGAGGTAGAAGTAGTCTCAGGGCCTTAGTTAGGTAGCGTGTCAATGCCTAAGTAAGTAGTAGTGTGAGGGCCTTAGTTAGGGACAGTGTCAATGCCTGTGTTGGGAGTAGTGTCAGAGACTTAGTAAGGGACAGCGTCAGTGCCTGCGTTGGGAGTAGTGTCAGGGCCTTACTTAGGGACAGCGTCAGTGCCTGAGTTAGGAGTAGTGTGATGGCCGTAGTTAGGGACACTCTCAGTGCCAGAGTTGTGGGTAGTGGCAGGCCTTTGTTAAGGATTGTGCCAGGGCCTGAGTTAAGAGTAGTGTCAAGTCCTTAGTTAGGGAAAGTGTTAGTGCCTGAGTTGAGAGTAATGTCAAGGCCTTAGTTAGGGACAATGTCAGTGCCTAGTTTGGGAGTAGTGTCAGGGCCTTAGTTAGGGACAGTGTCAGTGCCTGAGTTGGGAGTACTGTCAGGGAGTATTTAGGGACAGTCTCAATGCCTATTTTGGGAGTAGTGTCACGGCCTTAGTTAGTGACATTGTCAGTGCCTGAGTAAGGAGTAATGTCCGGGCCTTAGTTAGGGACAGTGTCAGTTGCTTAGTTAGGAGTAGCATCACGGCCTAAGTTAGGGCCAGTGTCAGTGCCTGAGTCAGGAGTAGAGTCAGGGCCTAAGTTAGGGACAATGTCATTGCTTGAGATAGGAGTAGTGTCAGGGCCTTAGTTAGGGACATTGTCAGGGCATGATTTAGGAGATGTGTTAGGGCGTGAGCTATGAATAGTGTCAGGGCCTTAGTTAGTGACAGTGTCAGTGCTGAGTTTGGAGTAGTATCAGGGACTTAGTTAGAGACAGTGTCAGGGCCTGAGTTAGGTGTATGTCAGGGCCTTAGTTAGGGACAGTGTCAGAGCCTGATTTAGGAGTAGTGTCAGAGGCTTTGTTAGGGACAGTGTCAGGGCCTGAGTTAAGAGTAGTGTCACAGCTTTAGTTAGGACCAGTGTCAGGGCCTTAGTTAACTCCAACATCAGCGCCTGTGATAGGAATCAGATCAGGACCTGTGTTCCAGGTAATGTCAGGGCCTTACTTAAGAACAGTGTCAGGGCCTGAGTCCTGACTTACTCCTTACTCTCCTCACTAAGGACTTTGGACACTACTGCTAATTCAGGCCCTGATAATGTCCCTAACTAAGGCCCTGACACTTTCCCTGGCTAAGGCCCTGAACTTCTCCTAAGTCAGGCCCGCCTACTGTCCCTAACAATGGCCCTGACACTACACCTAACTGAGGCCCTGACATGATACTTAACAAAGGCTTTGTTGCTAGTCCAAACTAAAGCCCTAAAACTGGTCCTAAATAAGGCCTTGACACTAATCCTAACTCAGGCCCTAAAACTGTCCCTAACTAGGTCTCAGACAGTACACCTAAATCAGACCCTGACACTGTCCCTAAGCAAGGCCCTGACACTACTCCTAACTCAGTCCCTTACACTGTACCTAACAAAGTCTCTGATGCTAGGCCTAACTTAGGCCCTGACACTGCCTCTAACTAAGGCCCTGCTGCCGTCAATATCTGAACACCTGATATTATCCTGAGCTAATAGCCTGACCCATGTCTTACCAAGGGCCTGAAACTTTCCCAAAGTAAGTCCTGACACTGTCCCTAAGTGAGGCCTTGAGGCTATCCCTAACGGAGGCCCTGATAATAGCTTTAACGAAGACCCTAATGCTGATCCTACAGAGGCCTTTATGCTGCTCCTAAGTCATGCCCTGATACTGTCCCTTACTCAGGCCCTAAAGATAGGCCTCACTTAAGCCCTGTTGCTGTACCTCAGTTAGGCTCTGACGCTGTCCGTACATCAAGCCCTGGCGCTTGTCCTGATTAAGGCGCTCACGCTGCTGCTAACTAAGGCCCTGATGCTCTCAATAACTAAGGTCTTCTCGTTATCCCTTGGTCATTTCCTTTCACTATCTCTGGCCTGGGACCTGACTCTGTCCCGAGATAATCTCCTGCATCTTCTGCTAACTGAAACCCTAATGCTCTCCCTAACTAAGGCCCTGACTACTCCTAACGAAGGCCATGACACTGAATCTAACAAAGGCCCGGAATCTGTCCTTAATATAGGCCCTGCTGCCAGCAATAACTAAAATCCTGACACTCTCCTGAGCTAATATCCTGACTCATTTCTCACCAAGGTCCTGACACTGTCCCTAAGAAAGCCCTGTCGCTGTCTTTAAGCGAAGACCTGAGGCTGTCTGTAACTCAGACCCTGAAGCTTTCCCTAACTGAGGCCTTGACGCTGTGACTAACTTGGGCTCCGGTCATGTCTTTAACTAAGAGCCTAAAGCTGATCCAACAAAGGCACTGGTTCTGCTCCTAAGTCGTTTCCTGACAGTGTCCCCAGCTAAGGGCCTGACATTAGGCCTCACTCAGGCCCTGTCGCTCTCCCTAAGTCAGGCCCTGATGCTGTGCCTACCTGAAGCCCTAACACTGCTTCTGAATAAGTCCCTGAGAGTCTCAGTAACAAAGGTCTTCACACTCTCCTTAGGTCATTTCCTGACACGATTCCAAGCCTTTACCCTAACCCTGTCCCGAGCTAATGTCCTACCTCTTAAGCTAACAAAAGACCTTATGCTGTGCCTAATTCAGGCACTGAATTTAGTCCCAAGGCCGCTAGACTGTCCCTAACTCGGCTCGATGCCCTTATCGTCACAATGTTCCATGACCACTGTCATCACAATGCTCCACGCCCTTGTCATCACAATGCTCCATAACCCCTGTCATCACAATGCTCCATGACCTTTGTCATCGCAATGCTACATGCCATTGTCCTCGCAATGCTCCATGCCCTTATCATCACAATGCTCCATGACCCCTTTCATCACAATGCTCCATGACCCTTGTCTAAAATGCTACATGTCTGTGAAATCACAAAGCTCCATGCCCCCTGTCATCACAAGTCTCCATGACTCTTGTCATCACAATGCTCCATGACCCTTGTCATCACAATGCTCCATGATCCTTGTAATCAAAATGCTCCTTGACCCTTTCTTCACAATGTTACAGTACCCCTTTCTTCACAATGCTCCATGCCGCTGGTCACCACAATGCTCCATGACTTCTGTCATCACAATGCTCCATGTCCCTTGTCATTAAAATGCTCCATGGCCCCTGTCATCACAATGCTGCAGGATCCTTATAATCTCAATGCTCCATGGTCCTCGTCATCACAAATCTCCACGCATTTGTCATCACAATGCTCCATGACCCCTGTCATCCCAATGCTCCATAGCACTTTTCATCACAATGCCACCTAACCACTTTTATCACAATGTTCCATGACCACTTTAATCACAGTGCTCCATGACCACTTTCATCACAATGCCCCATGACACCTGAAATCAAAATGCTCCATGGCCCTTGTCGCCACAATGCTCCAGGACCCGTCATCACAATTCTCCATGGCCCTTGTCATCACAATGCTCCATGGCGCTTGTCATCACAATGATCCAGAGCCTTAGTGCTTGAGTTGGGAGTAGTGTCATTGCCTCAGTTAGGGACACTGTCATTGCCTGAATTGGGAGTAGTGTCAGAGCCTTAGTTAGGGACAGCACCAGGGCGAGCTGGGAGTAGTGCCAGTGCCTTAGTTAGGGACAGCACCAGTGCTTGCGTTGGGAGTAGTGTCAGGGCCATAGTTAGGGACAGTGTCAGTGGCTGAGATGGGAATAGTGTCAGGGCCTTAGTTACGGACATTGTCAGTGCCTAAGTTGGGATTTTTGTCAGGGTCTTTATTATGGACAGTGTCAGGGCCTGAGTTAAGAGTAGTGTCGAGGCCTTAATTTGGAAGAGTGTCAGTGTCTCAGTTTGGAGTAGTGTCAGACCCTTAGTTAGGAACAGCGTCAGTGCCTGAGTTGGGAGTAGTGACATGGCCTAAGTTATGGACAGTGTCAGGGTCTGAGGTAGAAATAGTCTCAGGACCTTAGTTAGGGACAGTGTCAGTGACTGTGTTAGGAATAGTGTCAGGGCCTAAGATAGGAGTAGTCTGAGACCAGTAGTTAGGAACAGTGTCAGGGCCTGAGTTGTGAGTAGTTTCAGGGACTTAGTTAGAGAAAGTGTCAGTGCCGGGTTTGGGAGTTATGTCAGGGCCTTAGTTAGGGACAGTGTCTGTGCCTGAGTTGGGAGTAGTGTCAGGGCCTAGTTAGGGACAGGGTCAGTGCCTGAGCTGTGAGTAGTTTCAGGGCCTTAGTTAGAGAAAGTGTCAGTGCCGGAGTTGGGAGTTATGTCAGGGCCTTAGATAGGGACAGTGTCAGTGCCTGAGTTGGGAGTAGTGTCAGGGCCTAGTTAGGGACAGGGTCAGTGCCTGAGTTGGGAGTAGTTTCAGGGCCTTAGTTAGAGAAAGTGTCAGTGCCGGAGTTGGGAGTTATGTCAGGGCCTTAGTTAGGGACAGTGTCAGGGCCTGAATTGGGAGTAGTGTCAGGGCCTAGTTAGGGACAGTGTCAGTGCCTGAGTTGGAAGTAGTGTCAGGGCATTAGGGACAGTGTCAGTGGCTGCAATGGGAGTAGTGTCAGGGTCTTAGTTAGGGAGAGTGTCAGTGCCTGATTTGGGAATAGTCTCAGGGTCTTTTTTGGGGACAGCATCAGGGCATGAGTTAAAAGTAGTGTCAAGGCCTTAGTTAGGGAGAGTGTCAGTGCCTGTGCTGGGAGTAGTATCAGGCCCTTCGTTAGGGACAGTGTCAGGGTCTGAGGTAGAAGTAGTCTCAGGGCCTTAGTTAGGTAGCGTGTCAATGCCTAAGTAAGTAGTAGTGTGAGGGCCTTAGTTAGGGACAGTGTCAATGCCTGTGTTGGGAGTAGTGTCAGAGACTTAGTAAGGGACAGCGTCAGTGCCTGCGTTGGGAGTAGTGTCAGGGCCTTACTTAGGGACAGCGTCAGTGCCTGAGTTAGGAGTAGTGTGATGGCCGTAGTTAGGGACACTCTCAGTGCCAGAGTTGTGGGTAGTGGCAGGCCTTTGTTAAGGATTGTGCCAGGGCCTGAGTTAAGAGTAGTGTCAAGTCCTTAGTTAGGGAAAGTGTTAGTGCCTGAGTTGAGAGTAATGTCAAGGCCTTAGTTAGGGACAATGTCAGTGCCTAGTTTGGGAGTAGTGTCAGGGCCTTAGTTAGGGACAGTGTCAGTGCCTGAGTTGGGAGTACTGTCAGGGAGTATTTAGGGACAGTCTCAATGCCTATTTTGGGAGTAGTGTCACGGCCTTAGTTAGTGACATTGTCAGTGCCTGAGTAAGGAGTAATGTCCGGGCCTTAGTTAGGGACAGTGTCAGTTGCTTAGTTAGGAGTAGCATCACGGCCTAAGTTAGGGCCAGTGTCAGTGCCTGAGTCAGGAGTAGAGTCAGGGCCTAAGTTAGGGACAATGTCATTGCTTGAGATAGGAGTAGTGTCAGGGCCTTAGTTAGGGACATTGTCAGGGCATGATTTAGGAGATGTGTTAGGGCGTGAGCTATGAATAGTGTCAGGGCCTTAGTTAGTGACAGTGTCAGTGCTGAGTTTGGAGTAGTATCAGGGACTTAGTTAGAGACAGTGTCAGGGCCTGAGTTAGGTGTATGTCAGGGCCTTAGTTAGGGACAGTGTCAGAGCCTGATTTAGGAGTAGTGTCAGAGGCTTTGTTAGGGACAGTGTCAGGGCCTGAGTTAAGAGTAGTGTCACAGCTTTAGTTAGGACCAGTGTCAGGGCCTTAGTTAACTCCAACATCAGCGCCTGTGATAGGAATCAGATCAGGACCTGTGTTCCAGGTAATGTCAGGGCCTTACTTAAGAACAGTGTCAGGGCCTGAGTCCTGACTTACTCCTTACTCTCCTCACTAAGGACTTTGGACACTACTGCTAATTCAGGCCCTGATAATGTCCCTAACTAAGGCCCTGACACTTTCCCTGGCTAAGGCCCTGAACTTCTCCTAAGTCAGGCCCGCCTACTGTCCCTAACAATGGCCCTGACACTACACCTAACTGAGGCCCTGACATGATACTTAACAAAGGCTTTGTTGCTAGTCCAAACTAAAGCCCTAAAACTGGTCCTAAATAAGGCCTTGACACTAATCCTAACTCAGGCCCTAAAACTGTCCCTAACTAGGTCTCAGACAGTACACCTAAATCAGACCCTGACACTGTCCCTAAGCAAGGCCCTGACACTACTCCTAACTCAGTCCCTTACACTGTACCTAACAAAGTCTCTGATGCTAGGCCTAACTTAGGCCCTGACACTGCCTCTAACTAAGGCCCTGCTGCCGTCAATATCTGAACACCTGATATTATCCTGAGCTAATAGCCTGACCCATGTCTTACCAAGGGCCTGAAACTTTCCCAAAGTAAGTCCTGACACTGTCCCTAAGTGAGGCCTTGAGGCTATCCCTAACGGAGGCCCTGATAATAGCTTTAACGAAGACCCTAATGCTGATCCTACAGAGGCCTTTATGCTGCTCCTAAGTCATGCCCTGATACTGTCCCTTACTCAGGCCCTAAAGATAGGCCTCACTTAAGCCCTGTTGCTGTACCTCAGTTAGGCTCTGACGCTGTCCGTACATCAAGCCCTGGCGCTTGTCCTGATTAAGGCGCTCACGCTGCTGCTAACTAAGGCCCTGATGCTCTCAATAACTAAGGTCTTCTCGTTATCCCTTGGTCATTTCCTTTCACTATCTCTGGCCTGGGACCTGACTCTGTCCCGAGATAATCTCCTGCATCTTCTGCTAACTGAAACCCTAATGCTCTCCCTAACTAAGGCCCTGACTACTCCTAACGAAGGCCATGACACTGAATCTAACAAAGGCCCGGAATCTGTCCTTAATATAGGCCCTGCTGCCAGCAATAACTAAAATCCTGACACTCTCCTGAGCTAATATCCTGACTCATTTCTCACCAAGGTCCTGACACTGTCCCTAAGAAAGCCCTGTCGCTGTCTTTAAGCGAAGACCTGAGGCTGTCTGTAACTCAGACCCTGAAGCTTTCCCTAACTGAGGCCTTGACGCTGTGACTAACTTGGGCTCCGGTCATGTCTTTAACTAAGAGCCTAAAGCTGATCCAACAAAGGCACTGGTTCTGCTCCTAAGTCGTTTCCTGACAGTGTCCCCAGCTAAGGGCCTGACATTAGGCCTCACTCAGGCCCTGTCGCTCTCCCTAAGTCAGGCCCTGATGCTGTGCCTACCTGAAGCCCTAACACTGCTTCTGAATAAGTCCCTGAGAGTCTCAGTAACAAAGGTCTTCACACTCTCCTTAGGTCATTTCCTGACACGATTCCAAGCCTTTACCCTAACCCTGTCCCGAGCTAATGTCCTACCTCTTAAGCTAACAAAAGACCTTATGCTGTGCCTAATTCAGGCACTGAATTTAGTCCCAAGGCCGCTAGACTGTCCCTAACTCGGCTCGATGCCCTTATCGTCACAATGTTCCATGACCACTGTCATCACAATGCTCCACGCCCTTGTCATCACAATGCTCCATAACCCCTGTCATCACAATGCTCCATGACCTTTGTCATCGCAATGCTACATGCCATTGTCCTCGCAATGCTCCATGCCCTTATCATCACAATGCTCCATGACCCCTTTCATCACAATGCTCCATGACCCTTGTCTAAAATGCTACATGTCTGTGAAATCACAAAGCTCCATGCCCCCTGTCATCACAAGTCTCCATGACTCTTGTCATCACAATGCTCCATGACCCTTGTCATCACAATGCTCCATGATCCTTGTAATCAAAATGCTCCTTGACCCTTTCTTCACAATGTTACAGTACCCCTTTCTTCACAATGCTCCATGCCGCTGGTCACCACAATGCTCCATGACTTCTGTCATCACAATGCTCCATGTCCCTTGTCATTAAAATGCTCCATGGCCCCTGTCATCACAATGCTGCAGGATCCTTATAATCTCAATGCTCCATGGTCCTCGTCATCACAAATCTCCACGCATTTGTCATCACAATGCTCCATGACCCCTGTCATCCCAATGCTCCATAGCACTTTTCATCACAATGCCACCTAACCACTTTTATCACAATGTTCCATGACCACTTTAATCACAGTGCTCCATGACCACTTTCATCACAATGCCCCATGACACCTGAAATCAAAATGCTCCATGGCCCTTGTCGCCACAATGCTCCAGGACCCGTCATCACAATTCTCCATGGCCCTTGTCATCACAATGCTCCATGGCGCTTGTCATCACAATGATCCAGAGCCTTAGTGCTTGAGTTGGGAGTAGTGTCATTGCCTCAGTTAGGGACACTGTCATTGCCTGAATTGGGAGTAGTGTCAGAGCCTTAGTTAGGGACAGCACCAGGGCGAGCTGGGAGTAGTGCCAGTGCCTTAGTTAGGGACAGCACCAGTGCTTGCGTTGGGAGTAGTGTCAGGGCCATAGTTAGGGACAGTGTCAGTGGCTGAGATGGGAATAGTGTCAGGGCCTTAGTTACGGACATTGTCAGTGCCTAAGTTGGGATTTTTGTCAGGGTCTTTATTATGGACAGTGTCAGGGCCTGAGTTAAGAGTAGTGTCGAGGCCTTAATTTGGAAGAGTGTCAGTGTCTCAGTTTGGAGTAGTGTCAGACCCTTAGTTAGGAACAGCGTCAGTGCCTGAGTTGGGAGTAGTGACATGGCCTAAGTTATGGACAGTGTCAGGGTCTGAGGTAGAAATAGTCTCAGGACCTTAGTTAGGGACAGTGTCAGTGACTGTGTTAGGAATAGTGTCAGGGCCTAAGATAGGAGTAGTCTGAGACCAGTAGTTAGGAACAGTGTCAGGGCCTGAGTTGTGAGTAGTTTCAGGGACTTAGTTAGAGAAAGTGTCAGTGCCGGGTTTGGGAGTTATGTCAGGGCCTTAGTTAGGGACAGTGTCTGTGCCTGAGTTGGGAGTAGTGTCAGGGCCTAGTTAGGGACAGGGTCAGTGCCTGAGCTGTGAGTAGTTTCAGGGCCTTAGTTAGAGAAAGTGTCAGTGCCGGAGTTGGGAGTTATGTCAGGGCCTTAGATAGGGACAGTGTCAGTGCCTGAGTTGGGAGTAGTGTCAGGGCCTAGTTAGGGACAGGGTCAGTGCCTGAGTTGGGAGTAGTTTCAGGGCCTTAGTTAGAGAAAGTGTCAGTGCCGGAGTTGGGAGTTATGTCAGGGCCTTAGTTAGGGACAGTGTCAGGGCCTGAATTGGGAGTAGTGTCAGGGCCTAGTTAGGGACAGTGTCAGTGCCTGAGTTGGAAGTAGTGTCAGGGCATTAGGGACAGTGTCAGTGGCTGCAATGGGAGTAGTGTCAGGGTCTTAGTTAGGGAGAGTGTCAGTGCCTGATTTGGGAATAGTCTCAGGGTCTTTTTTGGGGACAGCATCAGGGCATGAGTTAAAAGTAGTGTCAAGGCCTTAGTTAGGGAGAGTGTCAGTGCCTGTGCTGGGAGTAGTATCAGGCCCTTCGTTAGGGACAGTGTCAGGGTCTGAGGTAGAAGTAGTCTCAGGGCCTTAGTTAGGTAGCGTGTCAATGCCTAAGTAAGTAGTAGTGTGAGGGCCTTAGTTAGGGACAGTGTCAATGCCTGTGTTGGGAGTAGTGTCAGAGACTTAGTAAGGGACAGCGTCAGTGCCTGCGTTGGGAGTAGTGTCAGGGCCTTACTTAGGGACAGCGTCAGTGCCTGAGTTAGGAGTAGTGTGATGGCCGTAGTTAGGGACACTCTCAGTGCCAGAGTTGTGGGTAGTGGCAGGCCTTGTTAAGGATTGTGCAGGGCCTGAGTTAAGAGTAGTGTCAAGTCCTTAGTTAGGGAAAGTGTTAGTGCCTGAGTTGAGAGTAATGTCAAGGCCTTAGTGTAGGGACAATGTCAGTGCCTAGTTTGGGAGTAGTGTCAGGGCCTTAGTTAGGGACAGTGTCAGTGCCTGAGTTGGGAGTACTGTCAGGGAGTATTAGGGACAGTCTCAATGCCTATTTTGGGAGTAGTGTCACGCCTTAGTTAGTGACATTGTCAGTGCCTGAGTAAGGAGTAATGTCCGGGCCTTAGTTAGGGACAGTGTCAGTTGCTTAGTTAGGAGTAGCATCACGGCCTAAGTTAGGGCCAGTGTCAGTGCCTGAGTCAGGAGTAGAGTCAGGGCCTAAGTTAGGGGACAATGTCATTGCTTGAGATAGGAGAGTAGTGTCAGGGCCTTAGTTAGGGACATTGTCAGGGCATGATTTAGGAGATGTGTTAGGGCGTGAGCTATGAATAGTGTCAGGGCCTTAGTTAGTGACAGTGTCAGTGCTGAGTTTGGAGTAGTATCAGGGACTTAGTTAGAGACAGTGTCAGGGCCTGAGTTAGGTGTATGTCAGGGCCTTAGTTAGGGACAGTGTCAGAGCCTGATTTAGGAGTAGTGTCAGAGGCTTTGTTAGGGACAGTGTCAGGGCCTGAGTTAAGAGTAGTGTCACAGCTTTAGTTAGGACCAGTGTCAGGGCCTTAGTTAACTCCAACATCAGCGCCTGTGATAGGAATCAGATCAGGACCTGTGTTCCAGGTAATGTCAGGGCCTTACTTAAGAACAGTGTCAGGGCCTGAGTCCTGACTTACTCCTTACTCTCCTCACTAAGGACTTTGGACACTACTGCTAATTCAGGCCCTGATAATGTCCCTAACTAAGGCCCTGACACTTTCCCTGGCTAAGGCCCTGAACTTCTCCTAAGTCAGGCCCGCCTACTGTCCCTAACAATGGCCCTGACACTACACCTAACTGAGGCCCTGACATGATACTTAACAAAGGCTTTGTTGCTAGTCCAAACTAAAGCCCTAAAACTGGTCCTAAATAAGGCCTTGACACTAATCCTAACTCAGGCCCTAAAACTGTCCCTAACTAGGTCTCAGACAGTACACCTAAATCAGACCCTGACACTGTCCCTAAGCAAGGCCCTGACACTACTCCTAACTCAGTCCCTTACACTGTACCTAACAAAGTCTCTGATGCTAGGCCTAACTTAGGCCCTGACACTGCCTCTAACTAAGGCCCTGCTGCCGTCAATATCTGAACACCTGATATTATCCTGAGCTAATAGCCTGACCCATGTCTTACCAAGGGCCTGAAACTTTCCCAAAGTAAGTCCTGACACTGTCCCTAAGTGAGGCCTTGAGGCTATCCCTAACGGAGGCCCTGATAATAGCTTTAACGAAGACCCTAATGCTGATCCTACAGAGGCCTTTATGCTGCTCCTAAGTCATGCCCTGATACTGTCCCTTACTCAGGCCCTAAAGATAGGCCTCACTTAAGCCCTGTTGCTGTACCTCAGTTAGGCTCTGACGCTGTCCGTACATCAAGCCCTGGCGCTTGTCCTGATTAAGGCGCTCACGCTGCTGCTAACTAAGGCCCTGATGCTCTCAATAACTAAGGTCTTCTCGTTATCCCTTGGTCATTTCCTTTCACTATCTCTGGCCTGGGACCTGACTCTGTCCCGAGATAATCTCCTGCATCTTCTGCTAACTGAAACCCTAATGCTCTCCCTAACTAAGGCCCTGACTACTCCTAACGAAGGCCATGACACTGAATCTAACAAAGGCCCGGAATCTGTCCTTAATATAGGCCCTGCTGCCAGCAATAACTAAAATCCTGACACTCTCCTGAGCTAATATCCTGACTCATTTCTCACCAAGGTCCTGACACTGTCCCTAAGAAAGCCCTGTCGCTGTCTTTAAGCGAAGACCTGAGGCTGTCTGTAACTCAGACCCTGAAGCTTTCCCTAACTGAGGCCTTGACGCTGTGACTAACTTGGGCTCCGGTCATGTCTTTAACTAAGAGCCTAAAGCTGATCCAACAAAGGCACTGGTTCTGCTCCTAAGTCGTTTCCTGACAGTGTCCCCAGCTAAGGGCCTGACATTAGGCCTCACTCAGGCCCTGTCGCTCTCCCTAAGTCAGGCCCTGATGCTGTGCCTACCTGAAGCCCTAACACTGCTTCTGAATAAGTCCCTGAGAGTCTCAGTAACAAAGGTCTTCACACTCTCCTTAGGTCATTTCCTGACACGATTCCAAGCCTTTACCCTAACCCTGTCCCGAGCTAATGTCCTACCTCTTAAGCTAACAAAAGACCTTATGCTGTGCCTAATTCAGGCACTGAATTTAGTCCCAAGGCCGCTAGACTGTCCCTAACTCGGCTCGATGCCCTTATCGTCACAATGTTCCATGACCACTGTCATCACAATGCTCCACGCCCTTGTCATCACAATGCTCCATAACCCCTGTCATCACAATGCTCCATGACCTTTGTCATCGCAATGCTACATGCCATTGTCCTCGCAATGCTCCATGCCCTTATCATCACAATGCTCCATGACCCCTTTCATCACAATGCTCCATGACCCTTGTCTAAAATGCTACATGTCTGTGAAATCACAAAGCTCCATGCCCCCTGTCATCACAAGTCTCCATGACTCTTGTCATCACAATGCTCCATGACCCTTGTCATCACAATGCTCCATGATCCTTGTAATCAAAATGCTCCTTGACCCTTTCTTCACAATGTTACAGTACCCCTTTCTTCACAATGCTCCATGCCGCTGGTCACCACAATGCTCCATGACTTCTGTCATCACAATGCTCCATGTCCCTTGTCATTAAAATGCTCCATGGCCCCTGTCATCACAATGCTGCAGGATCCTTATAATCTCAATGCTCCATGGTCCTCGTCATCACAAATCTCCACGCATTTGTCATCACAATGCTCCATGACCCCTGTCATCCCAATGCTCCATAGCACTTTTCATCACAATGCCACCTAACCACTTTTATCACAATGTTCCATGACCACTTTAATCACAGTGCTCCATGACCACTTTCATCACAATGCCCCATGACACCTGAAATCAAAATGCTCCATGGCCCTTGTCGCCACAATGCTCCAGGACCCGTCATCACAATTCTCCATGGCCCTTGTCATCACAATGCTCCATGGCGCTTGTCATCACAATGATCCAGAGCCTTAGTGCTTGAGTTGGGAGTAGTGTCATTGCCTCAGTTAGGGACACTGTCATTGCCTGAATTGGGAGTAGTGTCAGAGCCTTAGTTAGGGACAGCACCAGGGCGAGCTGGGAGTAGTGCCAGTGCCTTAGTTAGGGACAGCACCAGTGCTTGCGTTGGGAGTAGTGTCAGGGCCATAGTTAGGGACAGTGTCAGTGGCTGAGATGGGAATAGTGTCAGGGCCTTAGTTACGGACATTGTCAGTGCCTAAGTTGGGATTTTTGTCAGGGTCTTTATTATGGACAGTGTCAGGGCCTGAGTTAAGAGTAGTGTCGAGGCCTTAATTTGGAAGAGTGTCAGTGTCTCAGTTTGGAGTAGTGTCAGACCCTTAGTTAGGAACAGCGTCAGTGCCTGAGTTGGGAGTAGTGACATGGCCTAAGTTATGGACAGTGTCAGGGTCTGAGGTAGAAATAGTCTCAGGACCTTAGTTAGGGACAGTGTCAGTGACTGTGTTAGGAATAGTGTCAGGGCCTAAGATAGGAGTAGTCTGAGACCAGTAGTTAGGAACAGTGTCAGGGCCTGAGTTGTGAGTAGTTTCAGGGACTTAGTTAGAGAAAGTGTCAGTGCCGGGTTTGGGAGTTATGTCAGGGCCTTAGTTAGGGACAGTGTCTGTGCCTGAGTTGGGAGTAGTGTCAGGGCCTAGTTAGGGACAGGGTCAGTGCCTGAGCTGTGAGTAGTTTCAGGGCCTTAGTTAGAGAAAGTGTCAGTGCCGGAGTTGGGAGTTATGTCAGGGCCTTAGATAGGGACAGTGTCAGTGCCTGAGTTGGGAGTAGTGTCAGGGCCTAGTTAGGGACAGGGTCAGTGCCTGAGTTGGGAGTAGTTTCAGGGCCTTAGTTAGAGAAAGTGTCAGTGCCGGAGTTGGGAGTTATGTCAGGGCCTTAGTTAGGGACAGTGTCAGGGCCTGAATTGGGAGTAGTGTCAGGGCCTAGTTAGGGACAGTGTCAGTGCCTGAGTTGGAAGTAGTGTCAGGGCATTAGGGACAGTGTCAGTGGCTGCAATGGGAGTAGTGTCAGGGTCTTAGTTAGGGAGAGTGTCAGTGCCTGATTTGGGAATAGTCTCAGGGTCTTTTTTGGGGACAGCATCAGGGCATGAGTTAAAAGTAGTGTCAAGGCCTTAGTTAGGGAGAGTGTCAGTGCCTGTGCTGGGAGTAGTATCAGGCCCTTCGTTAGGGACAGTGTCAGGGTCTGAGGTAGAAGTAGTCTCAGGGCCTTAGTTAGGTAGCGTGTCAATGCCTAAGTAAGTAGTAGTGTGAGGGCCTTAGTTAGGGACAGTGTCAATGCCTGTGTTGGGAGTAGTGTCAGAGACTTAGTAAGGGACAGCGTCAGTGCCTGCGTTGGGAGTAGTGTCAGGGCCTTACTTAGGGACAGCGTCAGTGCCTGAGTTAGGAGTAGTGTGATGGCCGTAGTTAGGGACACTCTCAGTGCCAGAGTTGTGGGTAGTGGCAGGCCTTTGTTAAGGATTGTGCCAGGGCCTGAGTTAAGAGTAGTGTCAAGTCCTTAGTTAGGGAAAGTGTTAGTGCCTGAGTTGAGAGTAATGTCAAGGCCTTAGTTAGGGACAATGTCAGTGCCTAGTTTGGGAGTAGTGTCAGGGCCTTAGTTAGGGACAGTGTCAGTGCCTGAGTTGGGAGTACTGTCAGGGAGTATTTAGGGACAGTCTCAATGCCTATTTTGGGAGTAGTGTCACGGCCTTAGTTAGTGACATTGTCAGTGCCTGAGTAAGGAGTAATGTCCGGGCCTTAGTTAGGGACAGTGTCAGTTGCTTAGTTAGGAGTAGCATCACGGCCTAAGTTAGGGCCAGTGTCAGTGCCTGAGTCAGGAGTAGAGTCAGGGCCTAAGTTAGGGACAATGTCATTGCTTGAGATAGGAGTAGTGTCAGGGCCTTAGTTAGGGACATTGTCAGGGCATGATTTAGGAGATGTGTTAGGGCGTGAGCTATGAATAGTGTCAGGGCCTTAGTTAGTGACAGTGTCAGTGCTGAGTTTGGAGTAGTATCAGGGACTTAGTTAGAGACAGTGTCAGGGCCTGAGTTAGGTGTATGTCAGGGCCTTAGTTAGGGACAGTGTCAGAGCCTGATTTAGGAGTAGTGTCAGAGGCTTTGTTAGGGACAGTGTCAGGGCCTGAGTTAAGAGTAGTGTCACAGCTTTAGTTAGGACCAGTGTCAGGGCCTTAGTTAACTCCAACATCAGCGCCTGTGATAGGAATCAGATCAGGACCTGTGTTCCAGGTAATGTCAGGGCCTTACTTAAGAACAGTGTCAGGGCCTGAGTCCTGACTTACTCCTTACTCTCCTCACTAAGGACTTTGGACACTACTGCTAATTCAGGCCCTGATAATGTCCCTAACTAAGGCCCTGACACTTTCCCTGGCTAAGGCCCTGAACTTCTCCTAAGTCAGGCCCGCCTACTGTCCCTAACAATGGCCCTGACACTACACCTAACTGAGGCCCTGACATGATACTTAACAAAGGCTTTGTCGCTAGTCCAAACTAAAGCCCTAAAACTGGTCCTAAATAAGGCCTTGACACTAATCCTAACTCAGGCCCTAAAACTGTCCCTAACTAGGTCTCAGACAGTACACCTAAATCAGACCCTGACACTGTCCCTAAGCAAGGCCCTGACACTACTCCTAACTCAGTCCCTTACACTGTACCTAACAAAGTCTCTGATGCTAGGCCTAACTTAGGCCCTGACACTGCCTCTAACTAAGGCCCTGCTGCCGTCAATATCTGAACACCTGATATTATCCTGAGCTAATAGCCTGACCCATGTCTTACCAAGGGCCTGAAACTTTCCCAAAGTAAGTCCTGACACTGTCCCTAAGTGAGGCCTTGAGGCTATCCCTAACGGAGGCCCTGATAATAGCTTTAACGAAGACCCTAATGCTGATCCTACAGAGGCCTTTATGCTGCTCCTAAGTCATGCCCTGATACTGTCCCTTACTCAGGCCCTAAAGATAGGCCTCACTTAAGCCCTGTTGCTGTACCTCAGTTAGGCTCTGACGCTGTCCGTACATCAAGCCCTGGCGCTTGTCCTGATTAAGGCGCTCACGCTGCTGCTAACTAAGGCCCTGATGCTCTCAATAACTAAGGTCTTCTCGTTATCCCTTGGTCATTTCCTTTCACTATCTCTGGCCTGGGACCTGACTCTGTCCCGAGATAATCTCCTGCATCTTCTGCTAACTGAAACCCTAATGCTCTCCCTAACTAAGGCCCTGACTACTCCTAACGAAGGCCATGACACTGAATCTAACAAAGGCCCGGAATCTGTCCTTAATATAGGCCCTGCTGCCAGCAATAACTAAAATCCTGACACTCTCCTGAGCTAATATCCTGACTCATTTCTCACCAAGGTCCTGACACTGTCCCTAAGAAAGCCCTGTCGCTGTCTTTAAGCGAAGACCTGAGGCTGTCTGTAACTCAGACCCTGAAGCTTTCCCTAACTGAGGCCTTGACGCTGTGACTAACTTGGGCTCCGGTCATGTCTTTAACTAAGAGCCTAAAGCTGATCCAACAAAGGCACTGGTTCTGCTCCTAAGTCGTTTCCTGACAGTGTCCCCAGCTAAGGGCCTGACATTAGGCCTCACTCAGGCCCTGTCGCTCTCCCTAAGTCAGGCCCTGATGCTGTGCCTACCTGAAGCCCTAACACTGCTTCTGAATAAGTCCCTGAGAGTCTCAGTAACAAAGGTCTTCACACTCTCCTTAGGTCATTTCCTGACACGATTCCAAGCCTTTACCCTAACCCTGTCCCGAGCTAATGTCCTACCTCTTAAGCTAACAAAAGACCTTATGCTGTGCCTAATTCAGGCACTGAATTTAGTCCCAAGGCCGCTAGACTGTCCCTAACTCGGCTCGATGCCCTTATCGTCACAATGTTCCATGACCACTGTCATCACAATGCTCCACGCCCTTGTCATCACAATGCTCCATAACCCCTGTCATCACAATGCTCCATGACCTTTGTCATCGCAATGCTACATGCCATTGTCCTCGCAATGCTCCATGCCCTTATCATCACAATGCTCCATGACCCCTTTCATCACAATGCTCCATGACCCTTGTCTAAAATGCTACATGTCTGTGAAATCACAAAGCTCCATGCCCCCTGTCATCACAAGTCTCCATGACTCTTGTCATCACAATGCTCCATGACCCTTGTCATCACAATGCTCCATGATCCTTGTAATCAAAATGCTCCTTGACCCTTTCTTCACAATGTTACAGTACCCCTTTCTTCACAATGCTCCATGCCGCTGGTCACCACAATGCTCCATGACTTCTGTCATCACAATGCTCCATGTCCCTTGTCATTAAAATGCTCCATGGCCCCTGTCATCACAATGCTGCAGGATCCTTATAATCTCAATGCTCCATGGTCCTCGTCATCACAAATCTCCACGCATTTGTCATCACAATGCTCCATGACCCCTGTCATCCCAATGCTCCATAGCACTTTTCATCACAATGCCACCTAACCACTTTTATCACAATGTTCCATGACCACTTTAATCACAGTGCTCCATGACCACTTTCATCACAATGCCCCATGACACCTGAAATCAAAATGCTCCATGGCCCTTGTCGCCACAATGCTCCAGGACCCGTCATCACAATTCTCCATGGCCCTTGTCATCACAATGCTCCATGGCGCTTGTCATCACAATGATCCAGAGCCTTAGTGCTTGAGTTGGGAGTAGTGTCATTGCCTCAGTTAGGGACACTGTCATTGCCTGAATTGGGAGTAGTGTCAGAGCCTTAGTTAGGGACAGCACCAGGGCGAGCTGGGAGTAGTGCCAGTGCCTTAGTTAGGGACAGCACCAGTGCTTGCGTTGGGAGTAGTGTCAGGGCCATAGTTAGGGACAGTGTCAGTGGCTGAGATGGGAATAGTGTCAGGGCCTTAGTTACGGACATTGTCAGTGCCTAAGTTGGGATTTTTGTCAGGGTCTTTATTATGGACAGTGTCAGGGCCTGAGTTAAGAGTAGTGTCGAGG
The DNA here is from genome assembly GCF_028023285.1 of Balaenoptera ricei. Lineage (NCBI taxonomy): Eukaryota > Metazoa > Chordata > Mammalia > Artiodactyla > Balaenopteridae > Balaenoptera > Balaenoptera ricei. The sequence goes on along the minus strand of NW_026778121.1, from coordinate 10,169 downwards.
CCTTAATTTGGAAGAGTGTCAGTGTCTCAGTTTGGAGTAGTGTCAGACCCTTAGTTAGGAACAGCGTCAGTGCCTGAGTTGGGAGTAGTGACATGGCCTAAGTTATGGACAGTGTCAGGGTCTGAGGTAGAAATAGTCTCAGGACCTTAGTTAGGGACAGTGTCAGTGACTGTGTTAGGAATAGTGTCAGGGCCTAAGATAGGAGTAGTCTGAGACCAGTAGTTAGGAACAGTGTCAGGGCCTGAGTTGTGAGTAGTTTCAGGGACTTAGTTAGAGAAAGTGTCAGTGCCGGGTTTGGGAGTTATGTCAGGGCCTTAGTTAGGGACAGTGTCTGTGCCTGAGTTGGGAGTAGTGTCAGGGCCTAGTTAGGGACAGGGTCAGTGCCTGAGCTGTGAGTAGTTTCAGGGCCTTAGTTAGAGAAAGTGTCAGTGCCGGAGTTGGGAGTTATGTCAGGGCCTTAGATAGGGACAGTGTCAGTGCCTGAGTTGGGAGTAGTGTCAGGGCCTAGTTAGGGACAGGGTCAGTGCCTGAGTTGGGAGTAGTTTCAGGGCCTTAGTTAGAGAAAGTGTCAGTGCCGGAGTTGGGAGTTATGTCAGGGCCTTAGTTAGGGACAGTGTCAGGGCCTGAATTGGGAGTAGTGTCAGGGCCTAGTTAGGGACAGTGTCAGTGCCTGAGTTGGAAGTAGTGTCAGGGCATTAGGGACAGTGTCAGTGGCTGCAATGGGAGTAGTGTCAGGGTCTTAGTTAGGGAGAGTGTCAGTGCCTGATTTGGGAATAGTCTCAGGGTCTTTTTTGGGGACAGCATCAGGGCATGAGTTAAAAGTAGTGTCAAGGCCTTAGTTAGGGAGAGTGTCAGTGCCTGTGCTGGGAGTAGTATCAGGCCCTTCGTTAGGGACAGTGTCAGGGTCTGAGGTAGAAGTAGTCTCAGGGCCTTAGTTAGGTAGCGTGTCAATGCCTAAGTAAGTAGTAGTGTGAGGGCCTTAGTTAGGGACAGTGTCAATGCCTGTGTTGGGAGTAGTGTCAGAGACTTAGTAAGGGACAGCGTCAGTGCCTGCGTTGGGAGTAGTGTCAGGGCCTTACTTAGGGACAGCGTCAGTGCCTGAGTTAGGAGTAGTGTGATGGCCGTAGTTAGGGACACTCTCAGTGCCAGAGTTGTGGGTAGTGGCAGGCCTTTGTTAAGGATTGTGCCAGGGCCTGAGTTAAGAGTAGTGTCAAGTCCTTAGTTAGGGAAAGTGTTAGTGCCTGAGTTGAGAGTAATGTCAAGGCCTTAGTTAGGGACAATGTCAGTGCCTAGTTTGGGAGTAGTGTCAGGGCCTTAGTTAGGGACAGTGTCAGTGCCTGAGTTGGGAGTACTGTCAGGGAGTATTTAGGGACAGTCTCAATGCCTATTTTGGGAGTAGTGTCACGGCCTTAGTTAGTGACATTGTCAGTGCCTGAGTAAGGAGTAATGTCCGGGCCTTAGTTAGGGACAGTGTCAGTTGCTTAGTTAGGAGTAGCATCACGGCCTAAGTTAGGGCCAGTGTCAGTGCCTGAGTCAGGAGTAGAGTCAGGGCCTAAGTTAGGGACAATGTCATTGCTTGAGATAGGAGTAGTGTCAGGGCCTTAGTTAGGGACATTGTCAGGGCATGATTTAGGAGATGTGTTAGGGCGTGAGCTATGAATAGTGTCAGGGCCTTAGTTAGTGACAGTGTCAGTGCTGAGTTTGGAGTAGTATCAGGGACTTAGTTAGAGACAGTGTCAGGGCCTGAGTTAGGTGTATGTCAGGGCCTTAGTTAGGGACAGTGTCAGAGCCTGATTTAGGAGTAGTGTCAGAGGCTTTGTTAGGGACAGTGTCAGGGCCTGAGTTAAGAGTAGTGTCACAGCTTTAGTTAGGACCAGTGTCAGGGCCTTAGTTAACTCCAACATCAGCGCCTGTGATAGGAATCAGATCAGGACCTGTGTTCCAGGTAATGTCAGGGCCTTACTTAAGAACAGTGTCAGGGCCTGAGTCCTGACTTACTCCTTACTCTCCTCACTAAGGACTTTGGACACTACTGCTAATTCAGGCCCTGATAATGTCCCTAACTAAGGCCCTGACACTTTCCCTGGCTAAGGCCCTGAACTTCTCCTAAGTCAGGCCCGCCTACTGTCCCTAACAATGGCCCTGACACTACACCTAACTGAGGCCCTGACATGATACTTAACAAAGGCTTTGTCGCTAGTCCAAACTAAAGCCCTAAAACTGGTCCTAAATAAGGCCTTGACACTAATCCTAACTCAGGCCCTAAAACTGTCCCTAACTAGGTCTCAGACAGTACACCTAAATCAGACCCTGACACTGTCCCTAAGCAAGGCCCTGACACTACTCCTAACTCAGTCCCTTACACTGTACCTAACAAAGTCTCTGATGCTAGGCCTAACTTAGGCCCTGACACTGCCTCTAACTAAGGCCCTGCTGCCGTCAATATCTGAACACCTGATATTATCCTGAGCTAATAGCCTGACCCATGTCTTACCAAGGGCCTGAAACTTTCCCAAAGTAAGTCCTGACACTGTCCCTAAGTGAGGCCTTGAGGCTATCCCTAACGGAGGCCCTGATAATAGCTTTAACGAAGACCCTAATGCTGATCCTACAGAGGCCTTTATGCTGCTCCTAAGTCATGCCCTGATACTGTCCCTTACTCAGGCCCTAAAGATAGGCCTCACTTAAGCCCTGTTGCTGTACCTCAGTTAGGCTCTGACGCTGTCCGTACATCAAGCCCTGGCGCTTGTCCTGATTAAGGCGCTCACGCTGCTGCTAACTAAGGCCCTGATGCTCTCAATAACTAAGGTCTTCTCGTTATCCCTTGGTCATTTCCTTTCACTATCTCTGGCCTGGGACCTGACTCTGTCCCGAGATAATCTCCTGCATCTTCTGCTAACTGAAACCCTAATGCTCTCCCTAACTAAGGCCCTGACTACTCCTAACGAAGGCCATGACACTGAATCTAACAAAGGCCCGGAATCTGTCCTTAATATAGGCCCTGCTGCCAGCAATAACTAAAATCCTGACACTCTCCTGAGCTAATATCCTGACTCATTTCTCACCAAGGTCCTGACACTGTCCCTAAGAAAGCCCTGTCGCTGTCTTTAAGCGAAGACCTGAGGCTGTCTGTAACTCAGACCCTGAAGCTTTCCCTAACTGAGGCCTTGACGCTGTGACTAACTTGGGCTCCGGTCATGTCTTTAACTAAGAGCCTAAAGCTGATCCAACAAAGGCACTGGTTCTGCTCCTAAGTCGTTTCCTGACAGTGTCCCCAGCTAAGGGCCTGACATTAGGCCTCACTCAGGCCCTGTCGCTCTCCCTAAGTCAGGCCCTGATGCTGTGCCTACCTGAAGCCCTAACACTGCTTCTGAATAAGTCCCTGAGAGTCTCAGTAACAAAGGTCTTCACACTCTCCTTAGGTCATTTCCTGACACGATTCCAAGCCTTTACCCTAACCCTGTCCCGAGCTAATGTCCTACCTCTTAAGCTAACAAAAGACCTTATGCTGTGCCTAATTCAGGCACTGAATTTAGTCCCAAGGCCGCTAGACTGTCCCTAACTCGGCTCGATGCCCTTATCGTCACAATGTTCCATGACCACTGTCATCACAATGCTCCACGCCCTTGTCATCACAATGCTCCATAACCCCTGTCATCACAATGCTCCATGACCTTTGTCATCGCAATGCTACATGCCATTGTCCTCGCAATGCTCCATGCCCTTATCATCACAATGCTCCATGACCCCTTTCATCACAATGCTCCATGACCCTTGTCTAAAATGCTACATGTCTGTGAAATCACAAAGCTCCATGCCCCCTGTCATCACAAGTCTCCATGACTCTTGTCATCACAATGCTCCATGACCCTTGTCATCACAATGCTCCATGATCCTTGTAATCAAAATGCTCCTTGACCCTTTCTTCACAATGTTACAGTACCCCTTTCTTCACAATGCTCCATGCCGCTGGTCACCACAATGCTCCATGACTTCTGTCATCACAATGCTCCATGTCCCTTGTCATTAAAATGCTCCATGGCCCCTGTCATCACAATGCTGCAGGATCCTTATAATCTCAATGCTCCATGGTCCTCGTCATCACAAATCTCCACGCATTTGTCATCACAATGCTCCATGACCCCTGTCATCCCAATGCTCCATAGCACTTTTCATCACAATGCCACCTAACCACTTTTATCACAATGTTCCATGACCACTTTAATCACAGTGCTCCATGACCACTTTCATCACAATGCCCCATGACACCTGAAATCAAAATGCTCCATGGCCCTTGTCGCCACAATGCTCCAGGACCCGTCATCACAATTCTCCATGGCCCTTGTCATCACAATGCTCCATGGCGCTTGTCATCACAATGATCCAGAGCCTTAGTGCTTGAGTTGGGAGTAGTGTCATTGCCTCAGTTAGGGACACTGTCATTGCCTGAATTGGGAGTAGTGTCAGAGCCTTAGTTAGGGACAGCACCAGGGCGAGCTGGGAGTAGTGCCAGTGCCTTAGTTAGGGACAGCACCAGTGCTTGCGTTGGGAGTAGTGTCAGGGCCATAGTTAGGGACAGTGTCAGTGGCTGAGATGGGAATAGTGTCAGGGCCTTAGTTACGGACATTGTCAGTGCCTAAGTTGGGATTTTTGTCAGGGTCTTTATTATGGACAGTGTCAGGGCCTGAGTTAAGAGTAGTGTCGAGGCCTTAATTTGGAAGAGTGTCAGTGTCTCAGTTTGGAGTAGTGTCAGACCCTTAGTTAGGAACAGCGTCAGTGCCTGAGTTGGGAGTAGTGACATGGCCTAAGTTATGGACAGTGTCAGGGTCTGAGGTAGAAATAGTCTCAGGACCTTAGTTAGGGACAGTGTCAGTGACTGTGTTAGGAATAGTGTCAGGGCCTAAGATAGGAGTAGTCTGAGACCAGTAGTTAGGAACAGTGTCAGGGCCTGAGTTGTGAGTAGTTTCAGGGACTTAGTTAGAGAAAGTGTCAGTGCCGGGTTTGGGAGTTATGTCAGGGCCTTAGTTAGGGACAGTGTCTGTGCCTGAGTTGGGAGTAGTGTCAGGGCCTAGTTAGGGACAGGGTCAGTGCCTGAGCTGTGAGTAGTTTCAGGGCCTTAGTTAGAGAAAGTGTCAGTGCCGGAGTTGGGAGTTATGTCAGGGCCTTAGATAGGGACAGTGTCAGTGCCTGAGTTGGGAGTAGTGTCAGGGCCTAGTTAGGGACAGGGTCAGTGCCTGAGTTGGGAGTAGTTTCAGGGCCTTAGTTAGAGAAAGTGTCAGTGCCGGAGTTGGGAGTTATGTCAGGGCCTTAGTTAGGGACAGTGTCAGGGCCTGAATTGGGAGTAGTGTCAGGGCCTAGTTAGGGACAGTGTCAGTGCCTGAGTTGGAAGTAGTGTCAGGGCATTAGGGACAGTGTCAGTGGCTGCAATGGGAGTAGTGTCAGGGTCTTAGTTAGGGAGAGTGTCAGTGCCTGATTTGGGAATAGTCTCAGGGTCTTTTTTGGGGACAGCATCAGGGCATGAGTTAAAAGTAGTGTCAAGGCCTTAGTTAGGGAGAGTGTCAGTGCCTGTGCTGGGAGTAGTATCAGGCCCTTCGTTAGGGACAGTGTCAGGGTCTGAGGTAGAAGTAGTCTCAGGGCCTTAGTTAGGTAGCGTGTCAATGCCTAAGTAAGTAGTAGTGTGAGGGCCTTAGTTAGGGACAGTGTCAATGCCTGTGTTGGGAGTAGTGTCAGAGACTTAGTAAGGGACAGCGTCAGTGCCTGCGTTGGGAGTAGTGTCAGGGCCTTACTTAGGGACAGCGTCAGTGCCTGAGTTAGGAGTAGTGTGATGGCCGTAGTTAGGGACACTCTCAGTGCCAGAGTTGTGGGTAGTGGCAGGCCTTTGTTAAGGATTGTGCCAGGGCCTGAGTTAAGAGTAGTGTCAAGTCCTTAGTTAGGGAAAGTGTTAGTGCCTGAGTTGAGAGTAATGTCAAGGCCTTAGTTAGGGACAATGTCAGTGCCTAGTTTGGGAGTAGTGTCAGGGCCTTAGTTAGGGACAGTGTCAGTGCCTGAGTTGGGAGTACTGTCAGGGAGTATTTAGGGACAGTCTCAATGCCTATTTTGGGAGTAGTGTCACGGCCTTAGTTAGTGACATTGTCAGTGCCTGAGTAAGGAGTAATGTCCGGGCCTTAGTTAGGGACAGTGTCAGTTGCTTAGTTAGGAGTAGCATCACGGCCTAAGTTAGGGCCAGTGTCAGTGCCTGAGTCAGGAGTAGAGTCAGGGCCTAAGTTAGGGACAATGTCATTGCTTGAGATAGGAGTAGTGTCAGGGCCTTAGTTAGGGACATTGTCAGGGCATGATTTAGGAGATGTGTTAGGGCGTGAGCTATGAATAGTGTCAGGGCCTTAGTTAGTGACAGTGTCAGTGCTGAGTTTGGAGTAGTATCAGGGACTTAGTTAGAGACAGTGTCAGGGCCTGAGTTAGGTGTATGTCAGGGCCTTAGTTAGGGACAGTGTCAGAGCCTGATTTAGGAGTAGTGTCAGAGGCTTTGTTAGGGACAGTGTCAGGGCCTGAGTTAAGAGTAGTGTCACAGCTTTAGTTAGGACCAGTGTCAGGGCCTTAGTTAACTCCAACATCAGCGCCTGTGATAGGAATCAGATCAGGACCTGTGTTCCAGGTAATGTCAGGGCCTTACTTAAGAACAGTGTCAGGGCCTGAGTCCTGACTTACTCCTTACTCTCCTCACTAAGGACTTTGGACACTACTGCTAATTCAGGCCCTGATAATGTCCCTAACTAAGGCCCTGACACTTTCCCTGGCTAAGGCCCTGAACTTCTCCTAAGTCAGGCCCGCCTACTGTCCCTAACAATGGCCCTGACACTACACCTAACTGAGGCCCTGACATGATACTTAACAAAGGCTTTGTTGCTAGTCCAAACTAAAGCCCTAAAACTGGTCCTAAATAAGGCCTTGACACTAATCCTAACTCAGGCCCTAAAACTGTCCCTAACTAGGTCTCAGACAGTACACCTAAATCAGACCCTGACACTGTCCCTAAGCAAGGCCCTGACACTACTCCTAACTCAGTCCCTTACACTGTACCTAACAAAGTCTCTGATGCTAGGCCTAACTTAGGCCCTGACACTGCCTCTAACTAAGGCCCTGCTGCCGTCAATATCTGAACACCTGATATTATCCTGAGCTAATAGCCTGACCCATGTCTTACCAAGGGCCTGAAACTTTCCCAAAGTAAGTCCTGACACTGTCCCTAAGTGAGGCCTTGAGGCTATCCCTAACGGAGGCCCTGATAATAGCTTTAACGAAGACCCTAATGCTGATCCTACAGAGGCCTTTATGCTGCTCCTAAGTCATGCCCTGATACTGTCCCTTACTCAGGCCCTAAAGATAGGCCTCACTTAAGCCCTGTTGCTGTACCTCAGTTAGGCTCTGACGCTGTCCGTACATCAAGCCCTGGCGCTTGTCCTGATTAAGGCGCTCACGCTGCTGCTAACTAAGGCCCTGATGCTCTCAATAACTAAGGTCTTCTCGTTATCCCTTGGTCATTTCCTTTCACTATCTCTGGCCTGGGACCTGACTCTGTCCCGAGATAATCTCCTGCATCTTCTGCTAACTGAAACCCTAATGCTCTCCCTAACTAAGGCCCTGACTACTCCTAACGAAGGCCATGACACTGAATCTAACAAAGGCCCGGAATCTGTCCTTAATATAGGCCCTGCTGCCAGCAATAACTAAAATCCTGACACTCTCCTGAGCTAATATCCTGACTCATTTCTCACCAAGGTCCTGACACTGTCCCTAAGAAAGCCCTGTCGCTGTCTTTAAGCGAAGACCTGAGGCTGTCTGTAACTCAGACCCTGAAGCTTTCCCTAACTGAGGCCTTGACGCTGTGACTAACTTGGGCTCCGGTCATGTCTTTAACTAAGAGCCTAAAGCTGATCCAACAAAGGCACTGGTTCTGCTCCTAAGTCGTTTCCTGACAGTGTCCCCAGCTAAGGGCCTGACATTAGGCCTCACTCAGGCCCTGTCGCTCTCCCTAAGTCAGGCCCTGATGCTGTGCCTACCTGAAGCCCTAACACTGCTTCTGAATAAGTCCCTGAGAGTCTCAGTAACAAAGGTCTTCACACTCTCCTTAGGTCATTTCCTGACACGATTCCAAGCCTTTACCCTAACCCTGTCCCGAGCTAATGTCCTACCTCTTAAGCTAACAAAAGACCTTATGCTGTGCCTAATTCAGGCACTGAATTTAGTCCCAAGGCCGCTAGACTGTCCCTAACTCGGCTCGATGCCCTTATCGTCACAATGTTCCATGACCACTGTCATCACAATGCTCCACGCCCTTGTCATCACAATGCTCCATAACCCCTGTCATCACAATGCTCCATGACCTTTGTCATCGCAATGCTACATGCCATTGTCCTCGCAATGCTCCATGCCCTTATCATCACAATGCTCCATGACCCCTTTCATCACAATGCTCCATGACCCTTGTCTAAAATGCTACATGTCTGTGAAATCACAAAGCTCCATGCCCCCTGTCATCACAAGTCTCCATGACTCTTGTCATCACAATGCTCCATGACCCTTGTCATCACAATGCTCCATGATCCTTGTAATCAAAATGCTCCTTGACCCTTTCTTCACAATGTTACAGTACCCCTTTCTTCACAATGCTCCATGCCGCTGGTCACCACAATGCTCCATGACTTCTGTCATCACAATGCTCCATGTCCCTTGTCATTAAAATGCTCCATGGCCCCTGTCATCACAATGCTGCAGGATCCTTATAATCTCAATGCTCCATGGTCCTCGTCATCACAAATCTCCACGCATTTGTCATCACAATGCTCCATGACCCCTGTCATCCCAATGCTCCATAGCACTTTTCATCACAATGCCACCTAACCACTTTTATCACAATGTTCCATGACCACTTTAATCACAGTGCTCCATGACCACTTTCATCACAATGCCCCATGACACCTGAAATCAAAATGCTCCATGGCCCTTGTCGCCACAATGCTCCAGGACCCGTCATCACAATTCTCCATGGCCCTTGTCATCACAATGCTCCATGGCGCTTGTCATCACAATGATCCAGAGCCTTAGTGCTTGAGTTGGGAGTAGTGTCATTGCCTCAGTTAGGGACACTGTCATTGCCTGAATTGGGAGTAGTGTCAGAGCCTTAGTTAGGGACAGCACCAGGGCGAGCTGGGAGTAGTGCCAGTGCCTTAGTTAGGGACAGCACCAGTGCTTGCGTTGGGAGTAGTGTCAGGGCCATAGTTAGGGACAGTGTCAGTGGCTGAGATGGGAATAGTGTCAGGGCCTTAGTTACGGACATTGTCAGTGCCTAAGTTGGGATTTTTGTCAGGGTCTTTATTATGGACAGTGTCAGGGCCTGAGTTAAGAGTAGTGTCGAGGCCTTAATTTGGAAGAGTGTCAGTGTCTCAGTTTGGAGTAGTGTCAGACCCTTAGTTAGGAACAGCGTCAGTGCCTGAGTTGGGAGTAGTGACATGGCCTAAGTTATGGACAGTGTCAGGGTCTGAGGTAGAAATAGTCTCAGGACCTTAGTTAGGGACAGTGTCAGTGACTGTGTTAGGAATAGTGTCAGGGCCTAAGATAGGAGTAGTCTGAGACCAGTAGTTAGGAACAGTGTCAGGGCCTGAGTTGTGAGTAGTTTCAGGGACTTAGTTAGAGAAAGTGTCAGTGCCGGGTTTGGGAGTTATGTCAGGGCCTTAGTTAGGGACAGTGTCTGTGCCTGAGTTGGGAGTAGTGTCAGGGCCTAGTTAGGGACAGGGTCAGTGCCTGAGCTGTGAGTAGTTTCAGGGCCTTAGTTAGAGAAAGTGTCAGTGCCGGAGTTGGGAGTTATGTCAGGGCCTTAGATAGGGACAGTGTCAGTGCCTGAGTTGGGAGTAGTGTCAGGGCCTAGTTAGGGACAGGGTCAGTGCCTGAGTTGGGAGTAGTTTCAGGGCCTTAGTTAGAGAAAGTGTCAGTGCCGGAGTTGGGAGTTATGTCAGGGCCTTAGTTAGGGACAGTGTCAGGGCCTGAATTGGGAGTAGTGTCAGGGCCTAGTTAGGGACAGTGTCAGTGCCTGAGTTGGAAGTAGTGTCAGGGCATTAGGGACAGTGTCAGTGGCTGCAATGGGAGTAGTGTCAGGGTCTTAGTTAGGGAGAGTG